>NW_017309141.1:18947-34000 GCF_000935625.1 Nanorana parkeri | reverse complement strand
TGTATATATCTGCAATATATACAGTGGAGAAATGAGTGTAGACACCAAAAGGACAGGAAGTGTGTTGTATGCAGCCATCACATATAAGCATTGGTAAACTGCAATGTATAAACTCTATAGGTTTAGATACACTTTAATGTTTCGCTCTAAAATATTAGATACTTTTTTTTTTTTTCTCCCATGAAAGTCACCTTACAGGATCACTGTGGCCAGCTGAACAGCTGAATGCACAGTTGAAACACACATTTTTAGACCTCTTGTTAGCTGTGTTTTGTAAACTAATGCAAATACTGTAATCCATGAACGTCTGCTGAACAAAACTGGGTAATTGAGGTAACAAACGTTTTTGATAGTGCAGTGTTGCAGGCTGTGTACTGCGTGAAGTAAGTGCTTTGTGGATTAAAATATTCCCACAACGGCGATTCTCACTTTAAGTGGTCTCCTTCCTTGTACCCACACTAAGCCTCCCTCTCACACCCATCAAATTAAACAGCAGTCACTATAATTGCAAGCCTGATTTCAGCTTTTAACTGACTTGTGGCAACTCAATATGAGGACACATTTCATGCAGCTACACTATTAATTTCAGGATATTCAAAAAAATACTTGCGACAAAAGATTTTTATATGTTGGCTTGTACTACACTTGAAGCCCAACTCCAGCGTGTAAAGTCCTTAGTCCCTATGAGTGCTGTTCTCTGCAGAATTCTCTTGTGAGCTCAGGCTGCATGATGACACAAACCCAGACTCCATGATGGCCTGGGCTTAAAGGAAGTGGGAAAATTACATTGGCCATCATTCACCCCACAAGAGGAACAGTAGTGCAGGTTGGAGCGGCTTGTCCGCTTCAGACATAATGTAAGTATTGTAGCAAATTATGCAAATGTGATCAGGGAAATGGCATTTGTTTTATTGATTTAACTTGAAGCTGGGCTGTAACTTCCCACTGACCTTTGCTGAAACTGTTTTTCTTTCAGGTTCTGAAGCAAAGAAGCCGAAAAGGGAAGACGTCAAAAAAAAGAGGAAGGAGTTGAAGCAGACCAGGCAGCTCAATGACAAGAGTAACTATGATGTCATGACAAAATCCAAGCACATTTGGGAATCAATTAGGAGGTACAGACATGTTAATTTATATAAATTTAAATGTGATCGTATAAGGCATTTAAGGAGTAGCTCCATGTTCATGTTAAAATATCCATTACGTCCTTCTGTATCCACTAAAATTACCTGAAATGCTTGACAAGCTGAAATTCAAATTAAAACTGACTAGCTGCTGAAGTGAATACACAGCAAAATTATTCAATTTAATGAAACCTCCTTGGAGTATTTTGAGCTGCGTAACTGTATTAGGCAAGGCTGTCCCCTCTAATTTGTATATTCACCTTTGGGCCCATTTTGAGCCACATCAGAACAGTCGCTGACAGGAAGGGAGCCTCTACTACTTACAAAGTGGCAGGCTTTGCAGATGACCTTATGTTTAGCTTACACCCAAAGTAATTGCTTTCTTGTGTGCTTTGAACGAATATGGCCGCCTTGCTAAATTGGAAGCCTTGAATGTTAACGTCCCAGAAAACATCTTACCTGTGATCAAGAAAAATTTCCCACGGACGTGGGCGTCAACCCATATAAAGTACCTGAGTACAATCATTACTTCTTCAATGGACAAGGTCTTTGTACTCAATTTTTACTCCTTTCTCTCCACCATAAAAAAAGGACCTTTAAAAAGGTGGTGCAAATAAACCTCCTGGTTTGGGAGGGGTGGTATTCTAAAAATACCACCTATATCAAACGCTACCTATCAAAATCCCAAGTTCATTCCTCAAAATGGTCTATAGCGAACTTTGAAATTTCCTGTGGACTCAAAAATAACAGAGGGTCCACAGCTGTTATCTGGCAAAACACAAAAAAATAGGGAGGCATAGGATTACCCAACCCCATACTTTACGGCTGTACACATGACCTTGCTAATCTGTCCACAGCCTTTGGCTCTTGGATGCACTCTTTCACTAAGTTAAAACACTATCCAACTATATGTACCATGCTTCACGTACTAACACAAGAAAAGAGCTTATTGACAATGAAACACCTTGTCTCAATGTTTACCCCAGTCATTGGCAACCTTTCTTTCCCACCTGACCTTTTAGATGCATGTTTTAGGCCTTTGGTGACAGCAAATACATTTTAGATTGAAGCACCATGCATCCGCCAAAGTCTGGAAGACAATTCCTGAAATTCAGGCTATGTCCGACACTAACCCTCCACCCCCCTCTTACTATGAAGGGCAACTCAGATCTGACACTTTTATTCTCACTTCTATTCTCTCTACCCAAACTACACAAGGTGGCAGCTTCCCCCACCCCTATAAAGGACTTATGCCTAGATTCTAGCCCTTAAGACATGCCCTATCTAAGTCCTACCAGCTATTAAACCAACCACTAGCTGAATACTCCTCATCATATTTGCAGAAATGGTAAAGAGACCTTAGGGACCTGTTTTACTGCCAAACAACAAGATTATCTTCTCCACAAATCCTCTTGCAAACAGACTGCAGGAATCTGGCTTTCAAATATGGTCTAGATGGTACTGAGCCCCTACAACTTTACATAAGATCTACCCACAATCCTCCCCTTTGTGCTAGAGATACAAACAGATGGCTGGTACTATATTTCATATATTCTAGGACTCACCTCTGCTTTGGCCCTGCTTAGGCCCTTTTGAGATGGCATCAAATCACTGACTCAGACATTGACTTAGGGAACAACCCAGCAGTCTACCGACTACACTTTAACCCCTTCATGACTGAGCTTGTTTTTAGTTTCTGTTCGTAAATGACTGACACACTTTTGACATTTTTGCTGTGTGATTCTTCCACGTCAGTAATATACTTTCTTACAAAGTAAAAAAAAAAAAAAGCCAGTATAGCTTGAGAGAGGTATCTCTCTCGATCTATACGAGCTGTCAGAATGCCGGCAAAAGCCGGCATCTGTGTCCCTCTGCTTTGACTCTCAGACACCCGATATTAAGGTATCGGGTGTCTGAAAAAGGTTAACCCTTTCATTAATGAATGCCTGTGTAGTAAGGGCATCCATTAATGAATGTTAAAAGCTGATTCTCAGCCGTTTAACAGCCCTCTAAAGCAGCAAATAACTCGTCACGTACAGTGTACGTGACAAGTCATTTGGTCCCTTTGTGGCTGGACGTACAGTGTACGTCTCCCGTCACGAAGGGGTTAACCTACAACACGACTTGAGTGTGCATCTCCTTGGAAGCAAAACTGCTCCCACCTTCAAGGCACGAAAGTTCAAGAACTCTAAACCATCGTGGCTTTTGCCTCCTCAGTCAGGAATCGGGAAGATAAATTCCAAAAAATGTGGCTCTATTCAGTAGACTTTGCCCACTCCCAGGAGTTTTTTTAACATTTCGCTAAACTTTTGTGTGTTAGTACTGCTTGGACCTTAGAAGAAGGGGGTACACCCCCAATAGAGCTGCAGCTAACGATTATTTTCAAAATTGATTAGTTAGCCGATTTATTAAGTTCGATTAATCGGATAAAACATTTTTAAAAATGGCTCCAGTGATGGGATTACTAGTTTGTATTGAGATTGTAGTCCATAACAGGAGCAGGGTTAGAGCGGTGGAAGTAAAAAAGAAGAAAAAAAAAGTGTGGCGTGCAATATAGTGAAATGGAAAGTGTAAAACTATACAGCAATTAATGCAAAATGGCACCGGCTATAGAGGACTACAAAACCTAGAAACAGTACATTATACAGCGCAGTGCAGAATATCACCAGCTATATAGGAATACAACAAATCCCAGCAATAGTACATTATAGCTGCTGGTATTCTGCATTGCGCTGTATAATGTACTATTGCTGAGTTTTGTAGTCCTCTATAGCTAGTGGTATTCGGCATTGCGCCACTGTATAATGTATTATTGCTGGGATTTGTTGTACTCTATAGCTTGGTGGTATTCTGCATTGCGCTGTATAATGTATTATTGCTGGGATTTGTAGTCCTTTATACAGCGCAATGCAGAATACCACCAGCTATAGAGGAATACAACACATCCCAGCAATACATCATACATACAGTCTACAATGTATTGCTGGGATTTGCATCCCTCCATAGCTGATGGTATATTGCGCTGTATAATACACAGCACAATGTACCATCAGCTATAGAGGAATACAAATCCCACTATCCCAGCAATACATTATAGAGCACCATGTGTGGGAAAGTGCAGGCTTACCTGAGCAGTCTTCCAACAACTTGCTTCTGAGATCTGGCCTGTCTATCGGCGGCTGTCATTCCCCCGCCCCCCCACACCCACACACACCTGCTCCTCCTTACTACTTCTCTCCGCGTCCCTGTGTCGATCGTGGGTGTGGGCGGGGAGGAGGTGTGGATGCAGGTGGGCGGGGAGGAGGTGCGGCGTGTGGATGCGGGCGGGTCTGGGAGCGGCGAGCTTGTGGTGGGGAGGAGGTGTGGCCAACTAATCAGAAGCCGATTAATTGATTGAAAATGTTGACAACTTTTTCAATAATCGATTATAATCGATTTAGTCAATTAGTTGTTGCAGCCCTACACCCCAAACTCTTGCCCTAGTAATTTAACTGTTACTTTAAAAAAAAAAAATGTTATGTACTGTATACTATCACGGACCAAACTCAACTGTGTTCTTGCAAGTGCACTAATGCAGCTGCAATCACCCTTACATTTGCTTGGAGTGTTCTTTAGAGCTTTGGTTCTCAAGTTGTGGGTCGTGACCCAAAAGCGGGTCGCAACCCCATGTTCAGTGGAAGAAGAAAATAATGTCACCAGCACACCGTAGTAGTAAATCAATGATCCATTTTTAATGGCACATGTTCAGTGGGTCACGACCCCGTGTTCAGTGTGCCTTCCACTTTTCTAGGTGAGAGGCTTCCCAGCCTCCTCCTAGCGCAGCACTATCAGTTATCACGCCAAGCAGCCATTCATATGCTGCTCGGCACCCAGTGTCAGCTTAAGGTGGGGTGCGCTCGAGCTATGGCTATGAGGGAGCTCCATCCATACATGCATTGCTTACAGCTTCCTTGCATGTCCTGTAGAGGTGCCTGGAACGAAGTGACATCACATTCTGGCTCCTGGCATCTGTACAGGGTGCGCAAGTGGGTTGTACAAGCAATGCACACATGAATGGAGCTTTGTCACAACACAGGAGCTCACACTGGACCCCAGGCTGAGGATCTACTCCAGTTCTCTTAAGGTAGGGAGAATAGGTGGATCTTAAAAAATAATTTAAATTTTTTTGGGAATGTATATGAGTGTTGGACAATGTGTGTCTGTCAGTGTTTTTTTAGAGCCTGTTCACACTAGTACAGTGCGTTAATCGGTCGTGTGCGATTACCGTACTGTATCATGCAATCGCTCATTTATTTGAATGGCACCCCAAACGCACCTCCGCCCACAGTTCAGTCGTCTGCACCGGAATGCGCGGTACCGCAATGCCGTGCCTTCCATTGCAGAGCAACTTGGGTCACAACTCAATGACCGAGGACAAATGTGGGTCCAGAGGTAACACAGGTTGAGAAACACTGCTTTTAAAGCGAATATTCAACACGGTTATTTTGGTTCTTCTAAACTGTTATTTGTTTAAGGACTGTTTTATATATATGTGTTTTAAATATGTAATACTGTCTGCACCTTTTCATTATAAAATAGTAGAAACCATCTAAATATCTTGCGTCTCTATATCTAGAAAGGACTGTGATGTCACAAAGAGAGTCAAGTTAATGGACGAGCTTGAGAAGCTCCTTCGGGGGAACGTTAAAAGTGTGAGTGGATATGACTAAATGATCCTGCTGCCAGAGTTGAACCACATAATATCAGGTTTACGCTAAACATATTTGAGCCTTAATAGCTTTCATTTAACTGCTAATCAATGTGAGCTGTTATGGTCTTGGGACACATAAGTCAGTTTATTTGATTGTATAAAAGGTCAAATATATATTACATTTAAATATGACTTGTTTGCCATATATCATTAATAAAGTATGGCATGTAAACTTGTTACATGTAAACTTCAGATTTCTTTTTCATGTTTTTTTTTTATATTCAACTCCTACAATACTCTTCAACATACCCATATAATTCTTATAGTTTTAATTTTTTTTTTCTTTATAATTTCTGTATCCTTGATGCAAACCTTTTTTCCCTTTGTCCTTTTCTAGCATGGGGCAAAGAGACAAGTGTTACACTTTGTAGCTGTGAAGGAAAATATTAGTTCTTAAAATCTTTAGAGAGGAGTCATTGTGGTCACTAAAGGCCAAAATAAACTTTGTCAAAAAAGGATTTAAAGTGTGTCAATCTAAAAAAAAAAAAAAAAAAGTTGACACCAATGAACCATTAAATCTCTCAGCAGGATCCAAAGCAAAGCTGTCCTATCATCATCATCATCATCATCAATCATCATCATCATCATCATCATCATTATTATTATACAGGATTTTTATAGCGCCAACAGTTTGTTTGAGCCGCGCATTACAATACAATTCAAGACAAGATGGTAAGGGGGGCCCTGCCCGTGAGGGCTTGCAATCTATCTTCCTGTAAAACTTTGTCAACAGGGCAGTAAGTGAGGGTAAAGCTCACCAGCAGAGCCCCTTATAGTTTTGTTGGGATTAGCAAATAATATGGGAAGATATGTGTAGTAGGGGAGGATCTGTTTATCTTTCAAAGAGACCATGTGCCAAGGCCTTTGGCCAAAATTTTCCTTTTATGTAAAAAAACCTACTTGTCCAAGGACTAAAGCGGGGGCCCAATCTACTTGTCGTGATACAATTTTTTTTTTTTTTTAACCAAAACCATATTTAACCGTGCTAAGAAGCACTTTTCAATTATATCACCTGACCGTGCTGATCAACGGGTGCACGCAATTTGTGAGCTAAATTTAAAATCCATATTGCAGGGCTGCGTGGGATGGCAGCATGAGCTACAAATAGTCCCCCCTTACCGGCGGAGGGAAAAGACCATTCGCCGAAAAGGTAAGTATAGCGGGGGGAAGGGGGCCAGACTTTAGCGGTAATTGCATTTTCCAAAATAACTTGGGAATCCATGCAGATGGTGGAGTGGCAGGGTTGTTTTTTAAAAAAAAATTATTTGAACCTTTTATTTAAAAAAATTTTCATTTTATTTTTTCACTTAATTTTATTGCTGTGTTCCTGACGCCCAGAAGAGCAGGGAGCCCGAAAACCACAGAGGGGAGGCAGCTACAGGTGATCTGGGTGGCTATACAGCCCCCTAGATTAGTTGTGCAAAACAAGAGGTGGCTCCCCTGCTCTAAATTTAGCCCTCCTTGCCTGCAGCAGGGCTAAATGTAGAAAAAATAAATAAACACCTGTCTGGCGCCCGAACTGCATGTCCCGGGCGTTGTGCGATTGGAATACCACACTCCTGTACTTTATATGGTCCTTCATAGCAAGACTGTTAATATAGTTATATGACAATCTCTATTTGAATTTTTACTGTTTAAAGTACTTGTCCTGGTTGATTTGTTTTATGTCTTTTGTTTTACAGGTTGCATTTGCCCATGATACAACCAGGGTCATCCAGTGTTACATAAAACATGCTAATGAAAAAAGAAGGCAAGATGTTTTTGATGAGCTTAAAGGTATTCTGCTCCTATTTTCCTTATACATGTTACGCATCAGTCGCTATACTGTGCTAAAATGTATGTCCAGGCATTACCCCTATTTACCCCAAAACTCCTCCCCCCCGAAGCATGGCCGAGCAGTATTGTTTCTTTGTTTCTATAGCAAGAAACCACCTTTTATTATTCCCTGTGACATTTTTACTAGGCAGTCCTAATAACGTAGACAATCCCCTCAGAACTACGAACAATCTCCCAGCCCTTTCCCTATACAGTCAGATTTTTTAGACTCAAAGCGACAGCATTGTGTTGCTGGGAAAATAATTGATACATGGGGAGTTGGCCAGGGAGCTATGGGGAGAATAAACATATGGACCGCAAAATACGGTAGATGGCAGGACTGTCAACACTGGTTGGTATTTCAGTAAAGCAAAGGCACTGTGTTTTCGGTCCAAACAGGAATTAACCTGTACTTGCAGCATTTTTAACATGGGTGCAAAAATTGAAAAAAGGGCCTCAGTCATGAAGGGGTTAATAGAATGAAACATGGGAAATGTGCTTCTATTGGAGGCATTCTACTGAGTGTGGGATTTTGTTAATATATTTTGCCCTGACATGCCCTTTTTAATTACCTAAATTCAGTGTGAAAATGTAAGCTTTAATTCCAATGTGTTCTGTGGCTATAAATTAAGCTACTTATGTAGGCACAAATGCTTAATTTTTATTTAAGGCCCATTTATAGTGCTCTAACCTATCACACAGCACAGAATCCGTGGAACCAGTCTTTGCTTCTGAATGAACTTCCAGTTTACAGTAATTCTGCACTTAATCCTAAAACTAAAGTGCTGTAAATTTTGGCCAACTGTTACTGTTATTTTACTAAGCAAGTTTGATTCTTAGGCTTGTTTTTTTTAATACAATGAAAATGTGTTAATAAAATCTAATTTGTCTCACAGAGCACGTAGTGGACTTGAGCAAGTCAAAGTATGCCAGAAATATTGTGAGGAAATTCCTAATGTATGGGTATGTTTTTTTTAAAGATTTTCTCCGTACTCTGTGCTTTTTTAATTGTGCTAATATAATTCCTCTGATGGAATCTGTAAAGAAAATAATTTAAAAATTGTAACTTAAAATGGGTGAAAAAGTATATAGTTAAATAAGAGCTGTAAATGTTTGCAAAATATGTAATAATGTCTTGATTATTTAAAGTACAAGGTCAGTTGCAGAGGCGTAACTAGTGACCTCAGGGCCCCGGTGCAAGAATACATAAAGGGCCCCCCCTTCCCAAGAAAAAGATTACATACTTTAAAAAAAAAAAAAATTCAGACAAAAAAAAAAAATTCAAACCAAACCCCCTCCTCTTCCATGTCCCCAGCTTCCCCCCTTCTCGTCCCCAGCTTTTATCTCCCTGACCCCACACTCTCCTCTCACATGTCCCCTTCATAATCTCAGCTCCCTATAACTCCCTCTTCGTATGGGCCTCTAACACCCAGGGAGCTGGAGCTGCGTGAAGCATGCAGGGCCCAGGACAGGAGGAAGAGGTCCCGGTACTGATATTAGCGGTTACCGGGATCTTAAATATATTAAATTGCTTGTACACATATTAATTAGTACAGGTTTCTTGGCTGTTCTATTTAATTATGAATGCCTAATAAATTATTTACGAAAGGTAAATTTTTAGTTAGCTGGATTTCCTAAGACCTCTTGCAGTACTGTCAGGTTTTAATTAGAATGCCTTGTTTTCTTCAAATTGCCAGATGTCAAGACTAATGTCCCCATGTAATTCACTTGTAGTAGACCTGCTTTGACTTTTTGTAGCCTTTTAAAAAAAACACACATTTGAATCTTTTTATGTCCATGTATTGGACTATTTTAACTGATGCAAAGTTGGGCAGCCAAGCTAACAATGCAGCAAGCAGTTAAAGTGACACTAAACTCTAGCGTCTTAAAAATGCATTCAAGTACCTTCTAACTATTAACAAAAATGTATCTTATTTGTGTATCACTCGGCTGTAAATCCTTAAAGGAGAACTATGGGGAGACTGAATTACTCTTTTAAATCATCCCTGAATTGGTGCTGACACTGTCCTTCCTTCTGGAGGGTGGCTACTTTCGTTCCCCATGGTCCCTGTGTGTGTTGTAAAGTAGCCACCGCTCCAAGCATGCCATAATATGAGTGGATATTATAATATCGAAATTCCATTAAAATGCCTTACACTACATGAAGATTCCAGCTTTGGTTTAGTATTCTAATATAATGGTACCTGCATTTATTTATTAACAGTAAATCGCCTACCCTGCATGGCTAATGTTTTTTTTTTTTTTACAATGTTGGTGGACTTTTATATTTTCACCGTGATTCCTCAATCATGCCATGTCTGCTACCCAAGGATCATAAAACATAACGTATAGCAACATTGCAGTACTGCAGAAAAAATATCATCTAAGAGAAAATGTTCTTAAACTTTATTGTGTATTTGTTTTGACATATAAATTCTTTATATTTCAGGTCAAAATCCCAAGTGGCTGAAATAATTAAAAGCTTTAAAGGACAGGTGAAGAAATTGTTGAGGCATTCAGAGGCTTCATACATTATTGAATATGCATACAATCACAAAGCCATTTTAGAGCAGAGGAACATGCTATGTGAAGAGCTCTATGGAAATACATTCCGTTTCTACAAGGTAATTCACAAATGAGGGTGCGGATATAGGGGTTCACCTGGAAGTGTTTAAGTCTTTGTGTGAGTAAGCCAAATTTAGTGAGTATGGAAGATTTATTAAAATCAACAAGATTAAGAAAGACTGTCTGGATGAACAGAGTTTGACACTGAAAATTTGTATATTCACTACAGTTTCCTTAACCCCTTCATGACAGGCCTTTTTTTCATTTATTGCACCCATGTTATAATCCACATTTTAGGCCTGGAAATTACTTAAATCCCCCAAACATTATATATTTTCTGAAAGCCAAGACCCTATAGAATAAAATGTTGGCAGTTGCCAATTTCTATGTTGCACGATATTAGCGCAACTCCTAATCCAACCCCAAAATTTAGTGAAAAATGTACTTAAATTCCCCAAAACACAATAAAATACCAATTTTTGAAATAAAATATAACAGATAAGGTTACAACAAGTAAATGGATATCCAACATGCCCAGGTTAAAAATTTAGTGAGTCCGTGAAACGGCGACAAACTTCAGTACCCCAAAAAGTCCATAGACAACGCTTTAAAAGCTCCCACAGTTCATCAATTTAGTGATACCCAAAAATACTGGCCCTAGAGTTATTGCTCTCACTCCGGCGTGCGTGACGATACCCAACATGTGTAGCGCGTTCGTCGTTTTCATACGTAGGTGTAGCGCGTTTGTCGTTTTCATACGTAGGCGCACCCGATACGTGTTTACGTGGCGACCTGTGGGGGTGGGGGATTTTAAAAAAGTTTTTTCTATTATTTTATGTCATGTTAATTTTAAAAGCTGGTAATTTTTTTACTTTAATTGCTATCACATGGGGGGGTCTTACATAGCAGATGGTGGTGACGAGTACTCTTTTTAAGGTGATGCTGGGGGTCCCCCAGTGTCACCTGTACACTGTAAATAAGCTATTGAAGTGCAGATGGCACTTCAATAGCTTATAGCTGGGCTTCAGGAGTCCAGCACTGACAGCTATGGGACCGGAAGTGATGCAATCTGTAGAAGCGATCTGCCAACAGCTGAGTTGCAGAATCGTTTCTATTGTAAAGCCGACAGTCGGCTTTACAAGTTTAAACAGAGTCCCAGTGGCTTTCTGTTTAAACAGCCCCGATGCTAGCGACGTAAACTGTAGTCGTGAAGGGGTTAAATTGATCCTTTTGCAAGGTAAAATATATGAACAAAGTCAGCCTTTAAAATACGAAGCTATATTTTACCTTTCCGGCATGTGGTGAGTTAAATCTTCAGTTTCTTGTAGAGATCACTGTTGCTATTTGACATTCTCCGGTGTGTCCAAATATTGTGTACCCTTGCTGGGTGCTGTGGTTTCTCCTGCCAGCTGCTATGTCACTAGTTTCCCCTAGTGATGTGACCACAGGGTGACTTTACATTTTTATTATGCTTCTGTTATATGATTTATTTTTTTAAATGTGGTAGCAGTAAGTTCTTAGGGATTGCTATTTATGTGAGGCATATGAGGTTTGTTCATGTGTGCTATAACGGCTGGGAGTCTGTTTTAAATATCGATGCTGCATACATGCACTTTACTACATCACTGAATTTTATAATTAACCCTTTCTGTGCCGCTGACACAACTATTGCATAACTATTATGTCTGCATCAGTGAAAGCGTTAATAATGCATTTCATCAATGTAGTACATCGTAAAGTTTGTTTTTTGACTTTGGATAGCGTAAGAAGTTAAAACTCCCTGACAATATATTTTTTGCTTTCTGTATCCAATGGAAGTGATTTTCTTTAATGTCCTGTCAGGGATGCAACAGCGAGAGGAAATTTCTAGAAAGTAAAGGGAATTTCCCTTGTAGATAATTGTAACGAAAACAGGTGTCCCTATTGGAGGATTTCCCCTCACCTCCTGTGATTTCACATTACTTTAATTCTCAGTGACCATGGTCACCAGGACAAACGGAGAAGGTGAATCACCCCAAAGGGGACATAGGCACCAGTAAAATCCTGACCAGTGTTATCATCCTTCACTGCTTTATCCCAAACGTAAAAATAAATTGTTGGCTTTACATGCATCTTAAAGTGACATTAAACCCTCAGATTTTTTAACATAAACCAATACTGTAATGTGTGCCTTACTGTAATCCATGGTAGTTTCCCTTCTCTTTGCTGCTCTTCCTTTTTAAATCTGTATCTCTTCTCATGCTTGGGGAGAACTTCCCTTTTCAGCTCAGGGCCTCTTCCTGTAGTGCTGGCTCAGGTTTCAAGCCTATAGAAACGTATACACAGACACCGTGTATCATTCCAGAGGCAAGGCAGTCTGCTGCAAAACAGAAGTTCTGCCCAGCATGAGAACAGATACAAATTTAAAAGGAAGAGCAGCAAAGAGAAGGGAAACTACCATGGATTACAGTAAGGCACACATTACAGTATTGTTTTATGTTAAAAAATCTGAGGGTTTAATGTCACTTTAAGGCCTTATTCACCCTTGTGCATTTATTAAACAGTTACATTTATATGAAACTGCACCCAACATGCATTATGAGATCTGTGCCATTCTAATTGGTAAAACTGTTCTTATCTGTACATTTTCTTTTGCTGTTCCATTGATTGCAATGGGATGAATATAAGTCATTCAACTTTACATGTAGGTTCACATGCATTTGTACCACAAACATAGGTGTGAATCGGGCCTAATCGCCTCAAAATGTATCTTCATTTTTGCAGTCTAATTTGAAAAGCCTCCATTAGGTCTGCCACCACAGCACAGACAGGGTTTATTAAGGCAAAGACAGCTGCCCAGCCCCCTCATAATTACATAGCAATAGAGAACAAAGTAGGATTTTTCAGTCCTGGAGTTTTCAGCAAAGAGCATTAAAATAGGCAAGGTACAAGTTTAAAAACTTTTTTTTATAATTATGTTATGTGATTGGGAACATGTAAGTCGCCAGGATCGCTTCTGTTGTAAAGCCGACAGTCGGCTCTACAAGTTTAAACAGAGTCCCGGCGGCAAAAGTCGCCGGGAGTCTGTTTAAACAGCCCCGATGCTGGCGACGTACACTGTACGTCGTCAGTCACGAAGGGGTTAAAAGGGATTCTTTGGTTGTGTGAATGTTTGTGTTTAGAGTAGAGCAGGGAAGAGGAACCATGCACAGACGGTTTTGGTGCTGGCTAGTCATAAATGAGTAACAGTAGTAATTGGGCAAGATTTTTTTTAACCTGATTGCTTTGTCCCCTTTGTGTGGCCATTTGTAGGCTGCCACAGAAACAGAAACATCAGATCATCACTAGATTGAGACTTTCATCTAAAGGGAACCTTTGTGGACAAATGGCAGCACAGTGGCTTAATGGTTAGCACTTCTGCCTTGCAGCACTTGGGGTCCCTGGTACACTATCTGCAAGGTGTTTGCATGTTCTCTCTGTGCTTGCGTGGGTTTCCACCGGGTGCTTCGGTTCCCTCCCACAGACCAAAGACATGCTGGAAGGTTAATTGGCTGCTGTCTAAATTGGCCCTGTATGTATGTGAGTTAGGGACCTTAGATTGTTAGCTCCTTGAGGGCAGGTACTATGTAAAGCACTATGTAAAGCTCTGTGTAAAACTGGCGGCACTATATAAATGCCTGTAATAAATAATAAACGGCAGTTTAGTGAATTTCTACTGTAGCCAACATTTGGCCTTGAAGCATTAGACGTGTGTAATATCCTAGGCTAGTGTGGTAAAACCTAGCTGATGCAGTGTGTTCTCCATAATGCTGATGTCCTTATGTGGCTTGTTTTGCAGTCTGCAGTTCATCCTTCTTTAGATAAAGTATTGGAGGTGCAACCTCAGAAGCAAGAATCTATCCTTGGGGAAATGAAACAGATCCTTGTACCACTGGCACAAAAGTAAGTTGTCATTTTGAGGTAATATATCTTTTTTACACATCAGGTTTTTCCTGATGTATTTATTTACTTGAAAACTTCAGATTTGTTGAATTCTAGATTATTTATACTACAAATATTAAGAGCTACCTTGGCTTATAAACCTTGTAATTGCCCTGTTTAATACTAGATTTTTGGTCACAATGTTACAACAGTGGCAATAGTACCGTGTTTCCCTGAAAGTAAGACCTACCCCGAAAGTAAGACCTAGCGCTATCTTCAGGGATTTCTGTAATATAAGACCTACCCCGAAAATAGGACCTAGTTGGGGGGTAGGTCTTCTATTACAGAAATCCCTGAAGATAGCGCTAGATCTTCCGGGGTAGCTGCACATGTAATTGATTTTTACATGTTAAGAGCGGCCGCCCACACACCTGTTTGCATCGGAGCGGAGAGCTCGACAGCTGCAGCCAGGTAAGACATCCCCCGAAAATAAGACCTAGTGTCTTTTTTTCATGAAAAAAAAAAATAAGACTGTCTTATTTTCGGGGAAATGCGGTATATATCTATTTGCACAGACTGTTGCTGCTTGCTGTAATGAACATCACTCAGTTTGCTATCTGAAGAATATTTCTTGAGTATCTACTTCATCTATGAACATTTCAATCAGCCAGTGCTGTTTTGTGCGAATGACTGGAATTAAATACAGTTTTGTATAGGGATGTTCAGATACCAAGTACCGTACTTGTTACACGTACAAGAAAAGTACTGATACTTTTCTAGCTCCAAGACTAGGCTAGAGAAACATTCAAAAGTTAGGCGGCAGCTGTCATTTTTAAGGAGCATGCAGAGCTCCTGGGATTTGTGCATCCCTGTTTTATTTGTATGATTTTTTTATATATATA
>NW_017309141.1:0-17986 GCF_000935625.1 Nanorana parkeri | reverse complement strand
ATCTTGTTTGCAATTTAAATATAAAATTGCTTTATAGGTAAATAAAATTGTATTAACACATAGTTTTTTTTCTGTGGCCAAAAAAACCCCCTCAAAATAGCTTATGTCTAGTCGTAGCTGTCGGAAATCGCTGATGTTAGATTTGTATCCGATACCATTAGTATTGTTTGTTTACATATTCCAGATCTGGCTCTGAGCCATAATAATAGCTTTGTCCAATTTGAGAGTCAGAGCCAGCTGTACCCTCTCCCGTCCGTTCTGCCAGTCAGCGCTGGCAGATCGGAGCGGGGGGAATCCAGCCCCTCCCCTGTCACGGCAGAGAGCCGTGACAGGATCGAGAGGTGAGCGAACGCCGGTATATGTTCGCTTACCTCCCGATCTACTGAGCCGACCTGCGACAGTCTCATTGTCACAGGTCGGCTTAGAACTAGGAGGTGAGTGGAAATCACTCATCTCATAGTTCTCCTTTTTAATTTATTTCATAATTGTGCATTCGTGCAGGCACATTGATATGGAGCAGCCTTGATATTACAATTTTTAAAGTAGATCTGTGTGTATATTAAATGGGCAAAAAGACCCCAGAGGTGCCTGCAGATTACTTAGCATTTCAAATACAAATGGAAAGTTCTTTCAGCATGCTGTATAAGTGTTTGACTACAATAGGTTGCTGGAGATCTGACCTGCCAGTGCAGATTGATTTGTCTCTATGAATATTAACCAGTGCTCTAGGGACCCAAAACCAGCATCACTCTGTTATGCAGAGAGGTTGGATCCAGAGTGGTTTCCAGCTCTGCCGGTACATTAATATTGGTCAGTGAAGCTACAAATACATTGAAAAACGAACAGTATAGTGCAGTAGGTGGATCGAGGTGGGCCAGAGCCTGAGCACCCAGCATCAGAAAATCAAGTTGCAATATGTATAACGTACAGCCACAGGTTTCAGGGCACTCTGAAGATTTGAGATGTGCTGTCTACCTGCTTTTCACTACTACTGACACCTTTTGTACATTTTGTCCTTGGACGTTGTATATAATTCTCTGCGACTTTCAGGCACAAAGCAGGTTCTGTGTAACTGTTAAAAAAAAAAAAAAAGCAAAAGATTACTTACTTGCTGATTACTTACAATTTACTTTAAGGAAGGATGACGTGAGCTAAATTTTCAACTGTTTTCCAAGTTAGTAGGAACTTCTTAGCCAGATCTCCTGTTTAGAGTTAAGCTCTTCCCTTACTCCTCTGCTGCTGCAAGGGATATCCTGCTTCTACTGCTGCATCCACTGGGCAGCTCTTAGCCAGAGTACCCTTTACCCTTAGGGTATTCCCAGGTGAGCTTGGGAAAATGGAATTACACCCTTAAATCTGGCCCCCTCTTAAACCCCCCCGTTATTCCGTGCTGACCAATGAATGCTCCCCATTTGCGAGTGAAATTCAAAATCCAGAGCGCAGGGCTGCACTAAACGGCAGTAGAAAGGCAAGTATAGCGAGGGGGTTATTCCATTTTCCCAAATTCACCTGGGAAAGTGGTATTACCCTTTGATATCGGTTGACTTGTAATTGTGCTTGTGACTTCATTGTGTAATTGGCCAGAAATAATAACCTGTATTTCTCTCCCCAGGGAGGCTGTAATCAAGCATTCTTTGGTGCATAAAGTTTTCCTGGACTTTTTTTGCCATGCAACCCCAAAGATAAGATCGGTACGTGAATACTGATTATATTTTATTAATTTGATCTTGTTTAATGTCTGCCTTCTTTCAGAAAACTTGGCATTAATGGTTTTATGATTTTGTGTATGTGATGCCTGGATGTCATTGGGAAAAACTGAGCATAATATAAATGGACATTTTTTATTAAGGCATGGGCCTTTGATGCTTGATATTGTAAAAGCATTCATGAAGTAGAAAAAAAGCACTTGCAGTATATTGTAAGCACCTCCAGGTGCCTGAGTATGCGGCTGGGTTTTTTAGCAAAGCACCCCATGAGCCCTAAATGTGGGAGCGCCTTTACAAGCCACCAGCTTTCCAATGGCAGTGCTACCTGCTCACTGTTAGTAAGGCTGTTCATCTCACTGATGGGACAGTATTAAGGCTCATAATTTTGGAGTAGACCGCAGAGCTATTAATTTGCTTATTGTATTGCCCCAGAATGTAGGACTCATTTGCTGAAAATCTGACAGCATATTTATTTTTACTATCACTATCTGTACAATTTAAAGTGAATACTGGTTTTATCTTTTTTCTTTTTTTTATGGTCAGGATTAAAAGAACATAAATGTAAAGGTACATGTAGTGATAAGTCGATTTCAATCTACTTTTGTAATTTTTGTTTTTCTTTTCCAATCTTAGGAAATGATTGAAGCAATCAGAGAAGCTGTAATATACATGATCCACACACATGATGGTGCGAGAGTGGGCATGCACTGCATATGGCATGGAACACCTAAGGTATGATTTAGATGTTATAGTCTTCATATTTTGCTGGAGCTTGCAAAATAGAATCCACCCAGCTTCTCACAGTGAGGTATTTAGCCAAAATGGCATGTTAACAGCGGTTCAGCAAGTATAATGACTGCTACCTATGCATGCACCCTTCTAGTGGCTGCCAGCCTCTTTCTGAAATACCAGGAATAAATGTATGTAAAATTTTGCTTTTGTGTGAAAGCTTTAAATTTAGACCCAGATTAAAATATGTGGAATAGAATATATATAGATATATACATATCTATATATTTACACTTGCTTTGTTTTGGCGAATGTGGGCCATTCTGCTACTACAAAATCTTCTAAATATTTTTTTTTTTTTTACATAGTAAAAGTTTGAGTTCTTTCAACATACATAGTAAATGATCAACGGGACATTCAGAAATTCCTTTTATTCCTTGAGACAAACCCAGGGGCCTGGTCGTTACCTGGCACGTTCAGGCCCTTTTAGGAGTCCTAGTGATTGGGTGGCTGTAGTGTGGCCTAATTGGGGTGTTGGTGGCTAGGTTGTCCTATGTGGAAGAAAAGGAAAAGTGAAGAGAGTGTAGGGAAGGAAGAAAGAGCCAAAGTGGGTGCACGGAGGTCCTGTAGGATGGGAAAGAGGTGGGGGAGCCTACATTAATCCTGTTTAAGGGTGTAGAAAAAGTCAGTTCCTAAATTGAGAGAAGCCCATAAAAGTAATTCAGATGCTCCAAGTGGTATTATATCATTCAAAAATCTGTCATTTAATAGGGATGTTAGTTCTTCCATTCCTGAAGGTAGGCAATTTCAGTGTCCCATTCCTTAAAGAGGATGACCTCCAGTGCCTTGGGATCTCGGCACTAGCAGCAAAGAGGAAAAAGTCTAGTAGGCCTTTCTGAGCGATAGAAAGAGGGCATTGGAGCACTGAGAAAAGCAAGATGTCTGGATTCATCAGGACTTTAGGGTCTGTGACCTGTTCATAAATAGTAACATTTTGTGACCAGAAGGTCAGGACTGGAGGGCAAGACCACCATGTGTAGCATCGTCCCTCTTGCAGTGTCGCAGCATCGGGCAGAGGGGAATATTTTGCATGGTGGTTCAGGTCCTTTTCCCAGGCAGAGATGTAAGGCAGAGATTGGCAATTAACTCTAGATTCAGGAGAATAGCATAGAGTCAGGAGATGAGAAGGATAGGGGTTTTGGATTGCAGGCATGGGCTTGAAAAGCAAGAAGCCCCCATCCACTGAGCTGATCGTCAAAATCCCACAATTAAAAGTAGTGGAGCTAGTGGCCAAGATGAGGAGGCAGCTCTGCAGTGAGAGTGTCTAGAGAGCCAGGGCTCTGCCCATTTCGCAGACCTCTGGCTATAAGATAAGCCAGATAATATCAGTTTAAAATATAATTTATGTTTTGATGGTGGTAAGTAAAAGTAACCCCTGCCGTTCACTTTCTTCTTCCAACTAGTAGCTAAGGATTATGTGTGCTTTATTTCCAGCTTTGTGTTTCTTGGTTTTTCTCTGGCAAATAAGCAGGTTTACATTTACTGATATGTGTAATATATAAACTCAAAGTTTTTTATCTTTCATATTTAGTAGAAATGTTTAAAAATTATTTTTTTGTGTGCTAATATTAGTCTCTCTCCCTGTACACATTTGAGTTTCCCAATAGGGAAGGGAATAATCCTTTCACTGCACACACTGAATAGAAAGGTGCCATAGTGTTGTGACTGTCTAGTCTGTGACCTGACCTACAGAAGGAACAAGATAAGAGCTGCCATCTGTTACAGAGCAGTTCCCCAAAACAGATTTCCCTTGTGTGTGCAGCAGTGTCTAATTCCTTTCCATGTCTCTACAGTACTGCTCCATTCACACATGAGCTGTTTTCGGCCGTACGTATATGTGCGGAACCGCACTAAACATAAAAGAAAAATGCATTGCATTGTTCAGACTATTGCGGCATCTGCGTGGTATGAAACCGTGCGTCCAACAAAATAGTCCAAACGCGGTTTTATGGGCGGATTCCGCACGTTCTAGCCGGAAACCTGCGGAATCCACGCATATGTTAACGTTTTTGCGGGTTTCGTTCCGCGCGGGAAATGCTGCTGCTATGTGTGAATTGAGCCTTATGCAGAACTGTGACCGAGGGATCCCTACCTTTCAGTCTTACTTTAGATGTCTGGGTTCAGGATTGTTGTCAACTTGAGTACATGTATTGCTCTGAACAATCCACTAGAGGGCACATTATACATCATTTGTCCTTAGAAATATAAAGAAGTCCATCATTTCAATTCCTTTACATATTTATTTTGTCCCATGTTCATAGGAGAAACACAGCACCTAGTTTATATCTGCAGGAATTTTGAGGGATCTAACAATTCCTTCATGTCTGGTCAACCTCTGCCTTAAATTTCTTGTGCAAAGAGTGTCTTATGTGGCCTCATCCAACTCCTGCACTAGTCTGGTCCATCTGGTTGTCATACAGAAAGGCATCCTGTTACCTTATATTGAACATCTCTTTAAAGTTTTCATATTTTCTAATGAAATCTTCAAATGAAATGGAACATCTTTGAGTTTACATCTTGTAGTTTAAGTACTTGTAGTTTAGATGGGTTTTTGATGTCTCCCTGTAGTGTGTGTGGGTGATGACCCATGGAGGCGGTTGAAGGACATTTTATATTTGCCTGATTGTACATAAAACTCTGCTTATCCTGCATTTTGTTTCCTCTGTGAAATGCATACAGTTAAGAGCCAAATGAACTCTAGTGTTAAAGAGTAACTCCACCCAGGGAAATTAGGCTCTGTATGTCTGATCATAGGTAGTTCAGTAACTGTATTGCAGAGGCTTAAAGAAAATGGTTATGATTGGGTTTATGCCAGAATATAAATGTGCAATCCTGAAGTGTGTTTCTACTTTCACAGCCAAACTGTAATAACACCTATTTTATATTTGTTATATGCTCCCATTCACCTAGCATAAGCTAAAAAATATTTTAAAAAAATGCTTCTTGCAGTTGAAATTGCCATTACTTTGGTTCGGGTTTCTGGGCTTCCTAAAGCGGACCTTTAACCATATCTTCAAAATGACGACAAAGGCCCCTTTAGAAATGTTTAGTTATGACAATCTACAAACACATACTTTCAGATAATTGCAGGCCTTTTATTCTTTGCATACCTTATTTATAGAAGTGCACCGAAATTGAAATTTTAAAAACGAAACTGAAATAAAAAAAGTCAGGCTGAAACTGATACTGAAAATGTTTATTTTCATTTTTTTTTAAATTTAATGTAATTTTTTATAAACTTTTTAATTTTTTTTATATTTTTATTTATTTTTTAGTAAATATTTTTATTTTTTACTTTTTAGGGGCTTTGGGGAAATATTAAACAGACCCCTGATATTTCCCTTTTAAAATAGAAAAAGAGATTGAGAACACAAAGTCCTCAATCTCTTTTTCTGTGTCCCCTGTTATCAATGAACAGGAATCCTTTGAGTCTTCGTGTTCATTGATAACATGAGAACATTGTTTACTATAACTACAATTATGAATGAATGGTGGTGATGTAGATCACTCCCATTCATTCATAATTGAGGATGTAGTTAACATACCATATCCTCAATTATGTACACACACTGTGTGTGTACCTTGCTGTTCTCTCTGACACGCTGTCACAGGAGGCTGATCGAGCGATGTAGAGAGGAAAGCCCAGCCTCCTGTGACAGCGCTGTCTCCGCCCACACACCACTCTGCGATAGGCTGCAGAGCGGTGTGGGAGGAGACGCCGGCCGCTCACAGCGCTCTCCACCGCAGCGCTCGGCCGGCTGTCACTTTCTCTTCTCCCTACTGGGACATAGAGCAGCGCCCAGCGGGGAGGAAAGAAAGCAGGGATGCGCCGATGTATCGGTAGGAAAATGGCACTTTCGGCATTATGTCAAAAGTGCAATTTTCGGCCGATTTATATTGGTGCATCCCTACTTATTTCTCTTTTCTTCCCCAGTCCCAGATGTGATATTTAGTGAAAGGGGTAAGGGTCCGCTTTAAGGGTTAACATTTCTACTTGCATTTCCTTCTTTTGTAATCTTCGTAAGGGTTGTGAGGGGTTTCCCCATTGTATGTTAATGAGAGAAACATAATCCTCAAATTTCAGTCCTAAAGCAGGGTATACACGTGTAAATTTTCTTTCGAAAGTTTGTATGAAAAATCCTGGCGGAATGTTTGATAATGCCATCAGAGACCTGGCGATTGTTTGAAATTTCGTTCGATTTTCATTTTTCTTGAACATTTGATTTTAGAATGAACTGTATGCATACACTGTATGAATTTTGGCTGGTTCCTGATTAACCATTCAAATATCTCTCAGTGGATGTTGGCACCCCTCCACGCAGCATCACTTGATCAGCTGATCGAAGGAGCTGGTTGGAAAATTCTTGGTTGACTGACTGCTAGTTCCGTTCAGGGTTTCTGACAGCGACTGCTGTCAGAATAAAATGCAAACAGCGGGGGATTTGTCCATCAACACTCACCAACATTGATGGAGGAATCTTATATTTTCTTTGTTCAGTCCGCAGAATAAATCATGTTTACCCTGCTTTAGTGTCCATTTCCATTAATGTGCTCTAAAGTTCATGGTACTTTTTGTATGGTAAACACCTGAAAGTCAAATTCAGCTTGATCTTCAAAACACAGCACAGTTTGGAGGCGCAGCAGGGGGGTAAGTATGGTGCTCTTTTGTAGTGTCATTCGCTTTAAAAGTAGTGGCCAGAACAATGCTGGGTTTTTTAAGGCCTCGTGTCAACAATTTATATTATGGTTACTGGTTAAATTGCAGAGCCCTTTTATTCAAACTTGTCCAAGTGTCTTCAGGCTTGCTGGCTTATGTCAGTTCAGCATATACAGGTGAAAGTCGCATAATTAGAATATCGTGCAAAGTTCATTTATTTCACTAATGCAACTTAAAAGGTGAAACTAATATATGAGATAGACTCATTACATGCAAAGCAAGATAGTTCAAGCCGTGATTTGTCATAATTGTGATGATTATGGCTTACAGCTCATGAAAACCCCAAGAACCCCAAATCCACAACCTCAAAAAAGTAGATTATTACATGCAATCAATAAAACAAGGATTGTACATAGAACAATATCGGACCTCTGAAAAGTACAAGCATGCTTAAAAATACAAGCACTTGCTGCAATTACTTTTGCACGATATTCTAATTATTCGAGTTTCACCTGTATAAATACTTCCTGCTTAAAGAAAGCAGTGCTACTATCGCACATCAAAGGCAGTCCAGTAACTTTCCCATCTTAGACAAGCTTCAGCTATCCAGCTAGTGAACTGTCAATGTCAATGAAGCCTTTCTGAGTATCCTGTACATTAGTTGTTACCTAATGCCTTAAACAGGGCACAGTAGCACTGAATTCATAATGACTGCCCAAGAGTTTAATTCGTGAATGGCAAAGCACCATTTCCAAATGGTAACACTCCCTTGTAAGTAAACCATTTCCAATTGACAGTCAGCCAAGTGTTTAATTTGTTCATTTGCTCCTGGGGTGCCCTTGGGATTCTGTAGGCAGTTTATGTGATTTATTTCTAATCTTGCTGTGAAGGATTCACTGGCTTGCAGGAGATGGATTGTAACCAGCCTTTCTGTTCTGGTTTGATGCATATCCCTATTCCAGGTCACGTATGCCTGAAACGTTGCTTGAGGAAATCCCACATAACTCACATCCTGTGATCTTTATTAGGCATTGGTGCTGGTTCTCAATGTACAGTTTGAAGTCATAAAAGCGGCGGCTATGTTCCTGTCTACAAGGTTTCCCAGCTGAGTCAAATGCCCCCACGTTTGAATGTTTGTGGGTTTTGTTTGAAAGACCCAGTTAAATGTTTACTCCTCCTGCGTTTCCGTTTCAGAAGCACATTGTTGCAGTACTTGTGATCTTATTAAATGGTATCAAAGAACGAGTGGCTTACTTTGTTTTGTCTAGTGTGAAATAAACAGAAGCAATTTGAGGTGTATTTTGTTCTGTCAAGTTTCGGAGGAGTTGCTGACAAATTGGTAGCTTGCCTTTTTAGATATTAGATCATGTAATTGATGACAACATACACCTCCCTCAGCCCCCCTCCCCTCCAGCTGATCATCCTGTGATGTCTAGTTCATAAAGCATGTTGGGTTTTCGCAGCCGATGATGGTTCAAATATGCTTGGGTGATATGATCATGTGTCTACGAAGGTCTAAGGATGCACATCTTACTGTGTTATACCTCATTTCACTAGGATATTCATTGTTTAGACAAAGAAGAATTTCTCTGAAAAATAAAATTAAATTAAAAAAGAAGTTTCCCAGGAGAAAAAGTTCTTCCTTGACAGATTCTAATAGAGCAGACTAATCCGATTCAGAATGTTAAGCCAGTTAAGTGAAGTTTGTTTTTATTTCATATTAAACTGCGTTGGCGAGGTTGGTTTAGCTCCTCAACATTAAAGACTGTGGCAACTAAAAGTTAAAGTGATATTAAAGTCAAAAGATTTTTAAGCTGTTTCAAATGCTGTCAAATCCGTTAAAATAGACACTGCTCCGTGATGTTTCAGGCCCCATTCACTCCAGATCTGTTGCGTTGCGATCCGTTATTCAACAGATGCTAACGCAAGGGCTCCAAAAGTGTATGGGTGTGAATGGGGCTAGTTTGCACCGTTCCGTTGCAGTGTGATGCAAAAAATACTCTACTTTTTTTCATTGCAACGTAATGGGAAAAAAATGGATGTAATTGCAACAGAACGAGGAAAAAAAATATTTGTCTGCTCAGGACGTGCTAATAAAGATTGGCAAAAAAAGGGGGGGAAAAAGTAAACAACAGTTGACTTGCAATTTTCTTCTGATTTTGGTTTGAACGGGCGCTATAAGGTTTAACTTTTTGCAGAACACATCCCCTGAGCACTGGTCCTGAAATCCTATTTTGGGATAACTCCTTTCCCTTGCAGTGTCCTATGAAGACAGCCTTGTGTGTAATAGTAAGCTAAGTTTGTCTCTGCAAACACAGGCACACTGCTTCCCTTCCCCCTGCTCCACTCACCTCCTTCTTCCCTTCTCCAAGATAGTGGGTGGACAGCTAGTGCAGACTGCCCTATCCCTTGTGATCTTGTACTGGACAGGAAGTTTAGTTAATTACTGTGCATGTTTGGGCAAAAATGTAAAGAAATACTTTTCTGGACAATGTAGATTTGTTTGATCTCGATTTATTATTAAAAAAAAGTGAGTTGGCCAAGCTCATCTGGTTAAATGGTCATTGTTTGTGGAGACTCCTTGGGTGGAGGTGAAGTAACACATGGATATTTCCAATCAAGTACCAGGGATGTGTGAGCAACTGGTGCTTGTTTTAACAAACACTAGTGTTTACTTAGTACTACGTCTTAAGTTTTGGGGCCTTTTTATTTATCTGTTTTTTCTTTTATTCTTAGATTTTCCAGTCATTTTATCTTTTTTTTTCTTCATTTTCTGCAGGACAGAAAAGTATTTACAAAAACCACGAAGACATATGTTGAAAAATTGGCCACGGTATGTTGTCAAATGGAAACAGTTTGCAGTTCATAAGCAAATGTCAGCAGTTTTGTTACTTTCCAGTGTCAGGGGTTACCTCTTCCACAATGTTTTAAAATTGGTCTTGCATCTTTCTAAATGGTAGTGACTAATGAGAGTATTGCCTTTTCATACATGGGTTTTGAGTTGCAAACAAAAAGTTAAGCTGGGTATGCACGATTATATTTTTTTCAAACAACCTGCGGGCTGAGAGAAAACATATAACCTATTCCTAAACCAGGAGAAGGATGGATGAATCTCCCGCTGAAAACTTTGGATACTGACACCGGCCGCTGTCAGAATTCTCCAACTGTGTTTGCAGCTGATTGGCTGAAAACACCGTTCAGCTGAAGAATATCCAACATGTTCCTTCAGCAAAGGTCAATTTAATGATCGTCTTCTGTTGAGGGAATAGGGTCACCAATGGACGGAATTTTGGCTGACTTCTGCTGAATCATCCAAAATTTGATTTGTGTGTACCCAACTGTAGTCCTTTTTTAAAACTGGGACTTCCAAATTAAAACTTATCCTATATTGGCTTCATTACAAAAGCAAATAAATTGCTGTTTTTTTTTTTTTTTCAATCCTTTACAAAATGTTGGTTGGTTTTCAGTAACTTGGCTTTTCTTTCTCAAGTTTCAATTATTTACTGTATCTGATGATCTATTACTGGTTTACAGAAAATATTTTACCCAAGTTGTTAGTTGCTCCCCTTGTGGAGTTCATACTCCCTTACTTTACACTGTCGCTCCAGTACTACTGCGGTCAATATAGAAAATTTATTTTTCAAATTATCATGGTATTATTAGTAGGGGTGCACCGATACCAAGTATTTGGGCAAGTATTCGTACTCGCCCAAATGCTCCGATACTTACCCCCGATAGCGGAACATCCGGTTAGAGGGAGATCTACTGTGACCAGCAGTGTCGCTTAGGAACAATGTAGACGTCTTCCTATCCAATCAGGAAGCTGGGCAGTGTTTAATAACTCACCACCCGGCTTCCTGATTGCCCGGGAAGCCGGCTCCCCAGCCAATCGTCATCGACACAGAGTACTGATACAAGTACTTCCACTAGCATGGAGTCTGCTGCCCGGCCAATCAGTAAGCTGGGTGGCAGGTAGTGACCCGCTTCCCGATTGGCCGGGAAGCCTGCTTGATGCTGATTGGCTGCGGAGCCGGCCTTCTAGTCAATCAGCATCCAGCTGGCCAAACATCAAGGAGATGGCTTCCTGGGCAATCAAGAAGGCGGGCAGCGGGTAATGACACGCCGCTCAGCTTCCTGATTGCCGCGGAATCCGACTCCATGCTAGTGGAAGTACTTGTATCAGTACTCTGTATCGGCGAGTACCAAAAGATACATATCGGTACTCGATACCGAAAAAATGGTATCAGTGCATCCCTAATTATTAGCACTGGTAAGAACGTGTGTAAACATGTAGAGATTGTAGAAACTCCATGCGGCTGGAGTTGTGGTTAGGTTTCTTTTTTTCACTGAGCTATAGTTCCATTTATTTGCATAGCTTTTAGGCTACATCTTTAGGCTATGTCTTGGGTGATGGACTGATTCTCAGACACATCTGTTTTGCTACACAGTGGAGTAATTATCTCCCAGCTGGCCTTTAATAAAAGATCTGTAACCTTGGACCACCCATGTTTACATAGTTCTAGCACTACCATCACAAACGTGAATGCACATTTTGGATGTTTAGTCACACTAACATTACGGTATTGTTTATATTTTTGTGTTCTTGTACTGTTTTTAATCTAAGTGTTTAAAAGTAGGAAATGTGTTGTCCATGTTTTTCTCACGCTGTTTTAAAATTCTTCCAGCCTCCTAAATTTTGAATTCAATGTATCTTCCATTTAAAGAAAAGCCAAAGGTTGTAGGCTTTTTTTCAGGGAAAACCCCAAAAAAGCTTTTGTTCTAGAATTGCAAGCAGAAAGGAAGCAATTTACTGAAGATTAGCTCTGTTTGCCTGTCTTCTTGTGATCAATATGTTGGATATATATCTCTGTATAGTAAGCGATAGATGCTAGAAGCTACAATAGTGTCAGTGCTAATGCAAGTTTAGCTTAATACAAATCAAGGATCATCAGTTAGATGTTGGTGACTTTAATGCATGCATTCAATGACAGATCTGGCACAGGGAAAGAAGCCCTTTAGCGGTGAAATCTACATGGCTTTTTTAGCTGTAATAAACTTGCACGTGTAAGTGCTAGGTCACACTAGACATCGTGTGTTTTGAGCGTGTTTAGACATTTTATTAAGGCATTATTTTTAATACATTGTGACCGACCCTATTTTAATCACTGGAATTAAATGCCACAATATACACATCCTGCAAGTATAGTGTCATTGGACAGGAAAAAGATGGGTGGGCGGGGCTTAGTTGTGAAGTCAGTCCTAAGTCACAAACCAAAATTAGTTTTAGAAGGTATCCGGAGGATGATTTTCCATGAATGAATTTTACTTAGTGATGTCAGCACTTTGACAGAACATTTTGTCTGAAATATTGCTGACGAGGCTTTTTGAGGGGTAAATGTTCTTTTATTTAAAAAAAAAAAAAAATGCAATTCCCTACTCTCCTTACACTTGTATATACAAGTAAATACTTTACCTTAGCTACTTTCCAGTCTTACTACTTGTCCTTCTTAGAGCCAGTGTAGTGTGTATGGCAGGTTGTGACCCCCAGGTTCCTCTAAGATAATTCACTTGCACATGGCTCATCTTGGCTTTTTTTTTGCCTGAGATGTTCATTACGCTTTATAGCCCAGAAATCTATAACATTAGTTCGCATAAGCAGTTCACTAGGTACACTGTGCAGTCACACTCTGGCTAAAAAAAAAAAAAAGGTATTCTGGATGCATATTTGACAAGAGGAAAAGGATAGCCAAACAAGAGGGTTATTATGTAAAATGTGGAATATAACATGGGTGCAAAAAATGAAAAAAGGGCCTCAGTCATGAAGGGGTTAAGATAATTAATTGGTGTGAATAGGTTCTGTTGATTAAAGTAGATGTTCTAGCATCTGTCCATTCTTCTTGTTCTGGAAAATGCAGTGTAAATCGAAGGTAAGTCTAATGTGTACAGTGGTGCCCCTCCTACTGCATTCGCTGAGTGTACCTTGGCAAAACTCGGTACTGACCTCCATATTTCCTGCTGTGCTATCAATGTGATGACCACAAACACCATTCTCAAAGGAAAACCCAGTATGAGAGAATTATGTAGGCTCTCTTTGTAGAGCCATCTCTGGCTTCAGTTATTTTAGTCTGTGTCTTGGAACAACTATGCAGCAAGAGAAGTCACAACTGCCAATCTGCATACTTTTTCCAGATAAGTGAAAGCATTCAAGTCATTTGATCAACAATGAGACCAGGAATGCCTGTAAATGTATTTTTCCATTAACAGGATTCCTTTAGACCAGTGTGCAGTCGTATTTTTTTTAAGTCTCAACATTTTAGGGGGAAATCCAAAAGTAAGCTCTGAGTATTCTAAGCTTACCACAATTTGACAGTTCCAGTTAATACTATACATAAAAATGAAAGGAATAGAGAGCAATGCAACACATACCTGACCAGCCACTGGGGATCCTATAAAGCACTCTTATAGCCATAGCTACTAAAGTCCTAACGGCCGCTAGTGCAAACTGAGAATGTCTTGTATTCATTCATAAAAACAGTCACACATTCAATGCAATATGGCCACCTCTAAGGTAGGGCTCACACCTAGGCGTATCGATTATGCACATTTGTCGCACGTTTTTACCAAATTCACGGTAAAAAACGCGCGTTTCCGAGGGCTACCTGGCTGTATCCCAATGGATACGCGTGGCAAATACGACCCAAAGAAGCTCCTCTACTTCTTTGGGCGTAGGGCGGTTTGCAGCGCGTTCCTACGCGCTGTAAAACGCCCAGGTGGGAACCATGCCGATAAGCAATCATTGGTTTTCACGTGTTAAGCATTTTACAGAGCGTAGGAACGCGCTGTAAGACGCCCAGGTGTGAACCTGGCCTAAGCGTTCTGTACACAGTTGATGTACAAAACACTCCCAGAGATGTAATTTTCTACTTTTGTGATTAGCTGACTGATTTTCCCAGAAGTCTGCACTAAGATTACAGCTTTACTTTTGTCTATTGTAGAAGCCACCATGGTTTAGTAAGTGAAGCATCAAGAAAGAAAGAACTGCGGGGTATTAATAAGGGAAAAATATTAAAATTTTACCCAGAACTTTAACAGTTTTAATAGAGCAGCCTTGGAAGGCGCTCACACACTGTTAATGGAGCAGCCTTGGAAGGCGCACGCACTGTTAATAGAGCAGCCTTGGAAGGCGCTCACACACTGTTAATAGAGCAGCCTTGGAAGGCGCTCACACACTGTTAATAGAGCAGCCTTGGAAGGCGCACGCACACTGTTAATAGAGCAGCCTTGGAAGGCGCACGCACTGTTAATAGAGCAGCCTTGAAATGCGCACACAGCCCAAACTTTGTTGCAGATTTCTACCTGTTTATGATCTGAAGAAATAGCCATCTGTTTCAGCATGTCCTTTCCAAACAGATTTCTGTAAGGGAGGGTGCATGTTCATTATAATCAGCTGGTCGGCTTTAGATGTTCTAATGAGGAGAGTTGCAGAGTTGGCATCCCTTTAGCATTAATTATCCCTCAGGGAGTATCTCACCATTGTTACCAAGAATGATAATGCTATTGCAAGGGATGCCTAAGATTTTGTTTATATATGGTAGTGCAGATGTCTGTCAAAATTAGTCAATCAGAGAAGCAGGAAAGGACATTTCTGAGGGCATTCTGTACACCAACTGTGTACAGAACACCGACAGGTCGCCATACTACATTCAATTATTTTTTTTGCCCATTTTAGACATTTACAGCATTATCTTACCACGCCTCCCTCTACTGGATTGAAAAGTATGCATGCTTACATTTGTGTGTGTCTCTTTTTACTGCTTTATGCTGCACCACCTGGGTGGGATGGTGCCTCCCTCTTCCACTGGCAGAAGTGACCCCCACTGCCCATGTATCAGGTTTTCTTCCCAGACTTCGGAAGAGGGAGTAAGAAACCTGGGTGGCGTGCAAAAATCCAGCTGGGTTGATAGCTCTGATACTGTCCTAAATTGCTAAAAGTGCAGAGATCCATAAATATATGTTAAACAATGCAGACAAAAGTATATCGATAGGTAGATTAATAAATATAGTGTCTGTTAATATACTGTATATCTTTAATACATAATAAATGCACACCCACAGTATATAGTGCCTTTTTCTATCATGTTTGTTTTCAACTATGCCTGTATCTTGTTTTGCTTGCAGGGAGAATTTTCTCATCTGGTCTTGCTGGCAATGTTTGATTGTATTGATGATACTAAGCTTGTGAAGCAGTTAATCATTTCTGTGAGTATTTGCCTGTCACTTACAAGCGTGCTGTAAGTTATCGTCTAGTACATATGTGTCTTTGCCAGTTATGGATGTAGTTCCTGAATGATAGATTCTTAACACCTAATAATAGTTTGCCTTCCTGTTTAACCCATTATAAATGTGACTATATCAATTGCAGTGTTGGCTCATAATGAATTACATTAAAATGATTATTCAGAATATAGCTTTTTTTGGCTGATGGGTTTTATGTGCAGTTTATTTAAATATAGGTCAGTAAAGCAAAAAATACAACTTGGCTTCCACATATTGGGCACTAAAAACAGAATAGAAACTTATCACTGGAATGGAAAGTGAGAGAAAAAAAAAAGTATTTCTATAATAGCACGCTGGATAACAGTAAAAGCTTGACAGATGTTTTTAGCCCTTTGCTATTTTACCAAAAAAATAAAATGTTTAGTTTTAGATATTGTACACTTTAAAACCTGATTATTTTAAAATTGCAATTGGGGAAAAAAAAGAATAAACCATAAGAAAAAAAGAGCTTATCTACAGTTGTGGGGAGATTGACTATCTATGGGTGATGGGAACCAGTTGTCTTGTTTGGGCTCAACAACTTTCTAAATGTTATCATGCCATGTTTTAATATTGCCTTCAGATGTTCTTCTACAAGATTTATAAGATAAAGCAGGTTGATGGGTAGTAGCTTTCTGTCTGTAGCAAAATTTGCATTGACATTGCCAAGTTGCAAGATGTCCTTTCCAATAATTTTGCACGGTCAGCAAGTCTACAATCTGCAGCCGGCTAACAGAGAACACATTAGAAAGCAGTTGAAGGTATAGTCCAGCTTTTACAAAAAAAAATAATGAATGCACACACATTCATAAAAGAAAAAAATGTGCATTAATTATTTTTTTGCATTGGAGCCTGTAAATTTATTGCAACTTTGATCAATGGATTGTGGGTGCAATGCTCTGGTTCCTGCAGAAGCTTCCTCCAGCTTATGTCTGCTCCAATGGATGTAACATGATTAAGTAAACTTAAAGTAGAAGTAAGGGTTGAATCAAAAATGACATGTACGATGCAGTCTGTCACTAGTAATAACAGTTTTTGTTCTGCAACATAGTTTTATTACTGGTTGGTTCTGCCAGTAAATCTGTTATTTTACCACTACCTGTAATAGGGTGACAACGCTTTTGAAAGCTCACAGCAGCATTGTAGACAGAGTAGTCTTATATCATCATGTAACGAAACTAAAGCCCAATGCCAACTACAGCAACCTGCTTTCTTTTCTTTTGGGTAAAAGGTTTAAACACTATGACTAAAAGCTTGACTGTTGTGTCCCAACCCCCTGTTACTGTTGATGGGCAGCTTGGTTTACATGTAAATGTGCAGAATAATATAAAATAAAAATAGAAGTCATATACTGAGTACTATCATTACAGATATTTATCACAAAAGTTACCAGAATACAATTATTGTTTTGCTATAATGTTTTTTTTAATTGAATGCCGGGATTTGTGTGGGTTTTCTTGTCACTGTCATGCAGGTAGGCTAAACTTAGAAATGCAGTCCTGTAATTAAGCATTTTTTTCTTTCTAATGCTTCTGGAAGTTTTTTTTATTTTTCAACAGTATATTATTATTGTCATTGGGTGCTTTTGTCACATTTGTATCCTAGTGAAAGAGTCTGGCTTTAAATTACATAGATGCGTACGCCATGCATTGCATGCGCTTTGTCACGTTGATGGCGTCTGCCTATGTGACAGCTGAATTTCTACAAAAGCATCCATCCTGTGAGATTCTTTGGCTCATTGTGGTGAATAAACCTCTTGTTCTGCTTCTTTTATGGAACAAATCCTGGCAGTTTAGTGGGATGGTAATCCAGCCCATTGCATCTCATTTGCTTTAGAATCTGTTGCACCAGATAAATCTATCAGGCCTTTGGTTTTGGAATCATACAGTAAAACAATACACTACGCCAAAGAGACATTTGGGGGCCTTTTGTATCCTGTCCTCCTTTTTAGATGCCTTTTTGTTTTTAAAGTACTATTCTAGATTCTTCTAGAGCGATATTGATAAATCATTCAAATTAATGACTGTCTTAATCAGCTTTTCTCAATTGGTGATTTTCTTATTTTTGTTTTTTTGAATGTAATGTCTCTGCTTTGCCTGTTATCGGTAATATCTCATGCGAGTACCGGTGCCCTTTTGATAATAAACTCTTATCGTGCAACACAGAGCTAAATTTAAGCCACATTAAACAGATGTCGGTGTTTGATATGCACAAATTATGGATTTCTAATCCTAAATATTTAATGCTATGTAGTAAGATTTAGTCCCCAATCCCTTTCATGTACATATTGGCATATTTAAAAACAGGCATATTTAAAATTCTAGGATTATATTTCAGCTTTAAAGGGATCCATTGTTTCATTTATAGGACTGTGTATATTTGTATGTTCGTCCCTGTTTCTTTGACTGAAATTTTGGCCAAGTAAATGAACGATACTTATGTGTATCCTAGAGATTATATACCTTTTAGATATACACTGGCGGTGTCTCACCAGTCAGTCAAAAATTTCACCAGTCAG
>NW_017309140.1:44811-96169 GCF_000935625.1 Nanorana parkeri | reverse complement strand
TAGATTGCGGCCATCTTGGTTGGCTGCTCACTAGCGCCCCACCCCCCAGTTAATTTTAATGGGGGTTCTAAACCCTCCCGTTTTTTTGCCTATATCTACTGCTATCAAAACGCTAAAACAGCAGTTTAAACTTACCTTTTTTTCTTTGCGCGCTCCCGCCCGAGAAAACAAAACTGCTCGGCGGCCGCAAAGCATCTTGGGGCTAGCACATGCGCAGTTCGGATTCTCAGCTGGGAGATGAACAGAGACGCAAGGTAAGTGTATGGACCCGTGCACCCGCATGCAGACACAGCTGGATCAGAGAGACAGAGCAGTCAGGGCTGGATCGGAGAGCCGCCACAGCGCTGGAGGGACAGATGAAAACATCATGAAAGAAGAAGAAGATCGGAATAAGTGACATCATTTAAGGTAAGTGCTAACATTACATGGGGGGGGGAGGGACATTTTTTTGACTTTAATGTCACTTTAAGGGGGGGTTATTGTGTTTATGTGGGTTGCCCTCCCAGGCTGTAATCAATGACTGTTTGCAAGCTGTTTAAACCAGATAATTGTTGGGCAAAACTATGAGGTTTTTTTCCGGCAATATTTGTGTTGTGCTTGAAAAAGCAGAGTAATTGATTAACTTATTTGTCATCCATTGAGAACATGTCCAAATGTCTAGATCAAACAGGAAGAACAGACTGTGTAGGAATGCAACAGTTACGCTGTCAAATTATCATGTTAGAGTGGTCCTTGGTACAAAGCAATTATATAAACAATATAAGTCATTGGTCATAATTCAGTTCTCATGCTGAAAGCCAGAAGCTAAGCTCTTGATGTGAACACATTCAATGATATGTGTAGGTGGAAACCCTTTTGTTGTGTGACTAGAGAAGGTCTGAGTCATATTTATTATCTTTTTTACATTTTGAGAGAAAAGACTATTGTTATAAGCCTCATTATATGAAATTCTTACTTAAAATGCAACCACTCAATATTATTTTTAATGTTCCCTCTACTTCAAACTGAATGCATTTTGAGCTTTTTTCTTTTTTTTTTTTACAAGCATGTATTGTATGGCACAGGAATCTGGAGTGTTGTCCAATGGTATGTCCAAAATATGGTAGGCTAGGGTAACCTAACCTATTTAGAACATATGTAGTTTCCATCTTTAGATCACAACACTGCTACTTACCCCTAATGCTAGCAGAAACTAAAAGACCACCTCTAATTTTGGCCGATATCTGCTGCACCCATTTATTAAAGCACAACATGATTTTGCAGGTGCCATGACAACTTTCAGCTTACAGAACCAAGTGTCCATTAACATTTGGAAGTACTGTAGGGGGCAGAAAGCTTGTTCTCTTGCTGTGTAAAAACAAAAGGATATATATCATAACTATATACTGTATACAGTATAGCATTTGCTATCATGCTGTTTAGAAGGAGAGACCATTAACATCACTAATAAAAGATGTGGTTATCTCAGAACATATAAAGTGTTGGATTCCAAGAACATTTGCTACTAAATAAATTACAAATTAGAAAGCAGTCTGTGTTGATACAAAACCTAATATGTTATTTGGGCTGCCAATAGGATTAACATTGGCCAGTCTATTTGTCATTATGCCCTTTTAATATTTTAAAATACCTGGTGATCCTGTTAGAGAAATTGCTCCTGATGCATTTCCTTTCCAAGGATGAAAAAATCTCTCCCTGTACTATGGAAATCACTGCAACATTATCACCCTTGCAGTTAGAACTAAAATAGGATGTGATGACATCAGTGGTGAGCATGGCTAAATATGCTGTCACCTCAAATTGACCAGCCTCTAATTTGTTAACCAGTGGCCCGCAATACCTATCCCTGCAAAATGCTCATGGGTAATGTAGTTCTAGCAGGATCCTGGGGTATGGGTGTGCAAGCCCTGCTGTAACGCGCCCACTTTTACCTTCAGCATATGGCAGCAGTTGAATTCAAGCTGGGATTCCATTGGCTGTTTCATTGTCATATCAAGGTGAATCTAATAATTGTATTTAGGGGACAAAGTTGTTAGAGCATAGAGTGTAAAACGGGGGCCAACATGAGAACTTCTTTAAGGGTTATAAGCAGGAACTGGAAATATTGAAGATAATTATTTATGTAGTGACAGCAGACCATGGCAGATACTAGAGTAAAGCTGGCTAAAGATAGGCAGAGATTTCCCTCAAGAATGATGGTTACAAGAAGACATCTGCCCACCCGTGCATGTCCTGATTGAGTACCGTGATCTTCCATAGTCCAAAACCTCCATCCATGAATAATTTTGCAGTTACATTTCACATTCATAGATACATTTTAAATCCGGCACATCATTGCTTCTTAGCTATAGATGACTAATCTTAGGAAGCTATCATTCTCCTTTCTTTCTATGCAATTGACTCGACAGAATTCACAAAATGGGCTGAAATATTTTTTATATGTTTTATCTTTTGGGTCACATTTTTAAATAAAAAAGGCAGTGCTCAACAAAGTATACACAAGTGTTTGTTACACAGTATAGGAGAATTTTGTATTTCTTAACGAACTCTGGGCAAAGTTTTTCATAACCCTTGCTGTGCCAATGCACAGGTGCTTATTTTTGTCTAGGTGCAAAAACAACAAACACTAACTTACAGCGTTCCCTTCAGCCTGCCTCCTTCTCCACTGCAGCGATGGTATGTCCCTCGGCATCCTCACATCCTTTGCACAGTTCATAGAACATGATGACTCATGGCACCATAGACCGCTGCACAGGAGGGGGAGAGAGGCTCCAGGGACCAGTCTAAAAGCAAGTCTGCTACAAGGATCGGGTGAGTATAACTTTGTTATTTTTGCACCTAGACAAAAATGAGCACTTAACCCTTGCAGTGCAGGGGTAACCCCACTGCAAGGGATAAGAAAAAATTTGCCCATAGTTCTGGTTTAAGCTTTCACCTATTTGTCCTTTGTTTCATAACATAAAGTAAGGCAGATTGTTTTTTTTTTCAACATTTTCCGGTACATTTTGATTTAGTTAAAAAAATTAAAAACTCACTAGTGATTAAATACCACCAAAAGAAAGCTCTGTCTGTCCCCAAAAAATGGTATACAATTCATTTCAGTACAGCATTGTATGACTGAATAAATGTCAGTCAAAATACCACAATGATACTAAAAAATGGCCTGGACAGGAAGGGGGTTTAACACCCCAGTCTTTACGTGGTTAACTGAACCAATAGAAGAGAGAAGCAGATGGTTGCCATTGACAACTGCTCAAGGTTCTGTCTGCTCCAATTTTGATGAATCCCCCCTAGTGTGTTTAACAGTGATACGGTAAAATCTAAAAACATAAATAGGGTTATTCCCAAAAGGGTGAAGAGTTTGGAGAAGGCAGGAGAAGTGAACAATCTAGGACAACATAGCTGAACTGGAAAGTGAGCTGAATTGCCGAATATTTCCAAATCAGCTATTTTGGCCTAGATTGTTCCCTTCTCCTGACTTCTCCAAACTCTCCACCCTTTTGTGAATAACCCTTAAACTCTTTCAATTTAGAGCAGCACAGAAAAACATCAATTATCATCTCTTTAATCTCTTTATAGTTATTTAGATAATTTAGATTAATATAATTTATATGTATAGGAGCATGGCCAAACTAAATTAGAATATTATCTCAGGCACTATATCCTTTAGAACCTTGGTTCTCAACTGGTGGGTCATGACCCAAAAGTGGGTCGCGATCCCGTATTCAGTGGGTCGCCACATGCCTTCCACTTTTCTAGGTGAGAGGTTTCTAAGCCCCCTCCTAGCCTCCCCCTAGCGCAGCGCTGTCCATTCTTACACCAAGCAATCATTCTAAATATGCTGCCCATCGCTGAGTGTTGACTTGAGGTGGGGTGTGGTTATGGCTGCCTCGCGTGTGCTGTAGAGGTCCCTGGACTGACATCACATTCTGGCTCCTGGCACCTCAACAGGCGCACATGTGAGCTGCACAGGCAATGCACATATGGATGGAGCTCCATCACAGCACAGCAGCCCACACTGCTGTGCGTTCCATTGCAGTGCGACTTGGGTCGTGACTTCCTGACCGAGGAAAAATGTGGGTCCTGAGGTTACACAGGTTGAGAACCACTGCTTTAGAATAACTATGATGTCTGCATTACAATGTGGCTTACTACAAATCAACCTGATGTTTTGGTACATCTTCATGTTTTGTCTCTTTAAACACACTACAAGTATAAAAAATACACGTTCATCTGACAGAAATCCAGTGTGCTTAACCTCCTGTTTACATTGACAACAAAGTGGCTCTGCCGCGCTGCTAGTCTAACTAGTGTTGTCAACCCTGCCAAGTTATCCTTTACGGCCAGTAAAGGATAACTTGGCAGGGTTAATAACACTTATAGAACACTTATAGAACACTTCCCCCTCTCCTTATTTCCATAACATGGGGCAGATGTTCTGTAGTCCACAGAGTAGGACTGAGCAGGGCTAAACATTGCTTGAGATATGAGTGCAGCAGTGGCAGACTTTGTAGGAACTTAGGAGCTCACTGGATTTCTGGCAGATGAACAGGTATTTTTTAATCCCTGCATAATTTGTAACCATTTTATTTATTCACCCTTGACCATTGTGCTGTGGGCTCTGGTTAATAGGGATCAATTGGCTCATCCTTATCGGAGTTGTAAAGTCACAGCATATACTATCCTGTTATAACATCAGCATTGTAATAGGAATACATACTATATATGTTTTTGATAATGCAATCGAAGTTTACTTTAAATAAAATCCCTTTTATGCAGTGAGTGCTGCCTTTCCGTCTGTCCATCACTTTCAACAACTTCCTGGATTCCCTTTGTGCTTTGGATCTTTGTCCCTGCTTGATGTAATGCCATCTCAATTTTTCAAGGCTACACATCCCATCATGCATTTCTTCTGGCAACTAATAATGATATTACATTGTGGGAAGTGCAGACGTTGAGTTGAAGTTCAGAAGGCAGGCTTAGTTTGAGTGGTGATACAGTGAAGTGCATATTCATGTATCCATGTATCCATGCATTGAGGAAGTACAGCTTATGGGCATCTTAAATAAATAGGTTTATAAACTTCTAGATCAATATGATTATTAGGAGAGGGATAGAACATATGGAAATTCAATATAGAAATACATATTTATGTTTCATTTTTGACTATAGGTAGCATTTCATTTTGAACAACAAACTGTATGAAACAAATGCAAATGCTTGAGTTAAGATAATTCATGTTTGTATATTATTAACCAAACATTGTCTCAAGGTGGTCAGCTTTTTCATTCAGTGCAAAGGGTGAAGGCATTTTTTTTTTTTTTTCATTTTGAATTTGAAAAAATATCAAATATATAAATTTAATTAGATGTAATGACGTGTGCTGTGTTATGATGAGGACAATTCATCATAAAGCATTTCACTTCTCAGCAGGCTGACGTTTTTGTATTTCTTCTCTTTCAGGTTGTGTGGAGGAAACTTGGAGATGCTGCAGGTTCATGTCCTGGAATTAGACATCTGGCGGGCAGTCAGTACAAAGGACCAATGTAGTACATGACCATGTTCTGCACCCTTACAGTGAAGAAAAGTAAAATGACCACGAAAGATCCTCAAAGATTTACAAATTCTTTCCCCAGAGAGCGAGTGACATGTCTAAAATTATCTCTGTATAGAATAATTATATGAAAATGGCATAACTAGTCTAACATGATCTTTCAAGCTGCATGTATGTTCTTTGAAATAAAAAGGTGCATACTGTGTTTATAGCACATTAAAAAAAAAAATCTTCTGATGATGGCACAGCTGTTTGAAACCAAAAGGTAAATAGTGATTTGATAGAAAATATGTTCCAGTTCAGTAAAAGTGTATATATATATATATATATACTATATAAAAATATATAAAAGTTTTTTCCTTGCAGAATTGAAAAAAGTATTGTATTGCTGAAACAATGTTTAAATATTCTATTGTTAAATTAATCATGGTGTCTGGTAAACTTGACGTTACTAAAGTTATGCGATAAAATATTAATTTATCATTTTAAAATGTATACTGCTAATAATGTCAGGCATCTGGGATACTTTTCACATACAATTAACAAAGTCCAGACCTTCTTAAAGTATTATAAAAGCTTTCAAATTGTATATAAAAGAGGCTTCCTTTGTTTCCTTGTTTCTACCTGTATACTCAAAGGATGATTTACCAGAAGGACTAACTTTTACATCAGATCATTGAACCTCTGTTAAGTTAAAAGTCTATGGGCTGGCATAGTTGCTAAGAGTTAAGCATTCTTGTCTCACAGCATTGGATGTCCTGGGGTCAGTTTCCACTAGGAACACCATCTGCTTGGAGTCTGTTTGTTTTTACAGTGTTTACATAAGTTTCTTCTTACAGTAAAATTGTGGCCATGCTATGGGCAATCTAATGTTTAAATATTCTTAATAAGCAGTTGACAACATTTAATACAAGCCCCTACTGACCTCTGTAGCTGCAGACTCGGTGGAACAATTCATCCTTACGTTTTGCAGCCCAACTTCTCAGTTTTACTTTTACTGTCTCTTGGTAGCTTAGCTCCCCCCAGCAATCAATTGGTCAACCTTCTAATTCCTGATATATATTATGAGGGATATATACATATCAAGTTAGAGACCTAACTTGAAGGGCGTTTGCACTGTATATATTCTTACAGTATTATAAAAGCTTTTAAAGTGTATATAAAAGAGGCTTCCTCTTTGTTTTTTACAGTTGAATGGGAGAAAAAAGTCCTGAGTCCTAACTTGAAGGGCTTCACTGCTTCTCTTGTAATTCCTGAGGATGAGTTGTTTCACAATAGCTGTAACTACAGAGGTTAGGTTAGCGTAGTTGTTCTTTAACTTAACACTGCTTGCTAAGAATATGTAAATATTTTAGTCTCCAAAGCATGGCCACATTTCTACTTTAAAACCATACAGGAAGATTAGTTAGCATCTGCACAAGCTGGATCCTTTATATGTATATAGGTATAACTGAGGAAAGTTAGTAGATCATAGGGGCAGGGCAAATACTAATATGAAGGTTTTGTATATTCTGAAAAGTGCTGTATATTACAATGGTGCTAAATTACTGGAAATAATAAAGTTAAAGCAAGAGAAAAATGTCAGTTTTGCTCATAGCAGCCAATCACATTTCAGTTCTCACTTTCTAATATGAAGTCAAAGTATTGTAGGTGGAATGTGATTGGTTGCTATGTAAAGGTGTTTTTTTTCTCCTACTGTTTTTATCATCTTTAATCAGAAGGTGTTTACAAAAGTAAAAACTGAGCACAGGTTCATTGATCTGGCATAAAAATAATTTCTTTTATTAATTGTCCTCTTTCTATGAAAATGGTGCTGCACAATCATAATGTGAGCATGCCAAAGTGCTCAGGCTTTCCGTAATATAATTTTATTTCTTAAATGTATGGGTGAAATATATCCTGGTTAGTTGTCTTAGGAGGTGCTAAAATCATACTGTTTCTTTTCATAGGATATAGCAAACAGAAGATTAAAAAAGTACAATTCATTTCTTATATGACACATTTCTTTTGATATTGTTTAATACTTTATGAAAAATATCGGGACCACTTTTGGCTTTCAAATGTGAAGTATAATTCTAAAAAACTTTGAAAGTTCAAATGATGCTGATAACTTATACATTTTTTTTAGCTTTTTTTTTTCTGATAATTACAAAAGAAATACATTTGCACTGCATTTATGGATATCAAGCTTTTCTTGCATAGCATTCATTTAAAAAAAAAAGATTATCAAATAATCGAGCATGTCCTTCCATTATTGAACTGCTATATGCTTTTAATCTGATTGCCTGAGTATTGACCAAGAGGTGCCATAGCTGTGTGTAGTTTGGTTTCTTCATATGTGAAAACCATTAGGTCGTGTGTATTTAAAAGCTTTGATAGATGTTTGATGTGTTCAAACTGCTATGATAGTTTCTTGTATGAATGTGCAACAGGCTTGTTAAAATATACAGTTGTTTATTTTTCCATTGAAAATATATTATAGGAATGCAACAATCTTCTATTTTTGAATACACTGTAGAGAACTGCACATAGAGATCACGGGCATAATTTGTAATTGATGTTGAGCTTCTTTTTTATATTTTGAATTCTAGGACTCTAGGACCTTGGTTCTCAACTGGTGGGCCGTGACCCAAAAGTTGGTCACGGACCCGTGTTCAGTGGGTCGCAGTGTGCCTTCCACTTTTCTAGGCGAGAGGTTCCTCAGCCTCGACCTAGCGCAGGACTGTCAGTTCTCACGCCAAGCAGCCATTCAAAATATGCTGCTCGTTGCCAAGTGTCAGCTTGAGGTGGGGTGGGCTGGGGGTATGGCCGCGAAGGAGCTCCATTCATGCTTGCCTTGCTTACAGCTCACTCGCGTATCCTGTAAAGGTGCCTGGACTGGAGTGACATGTCAATGTGACAATCTGGCTCCTGTCACCTCTACAGGGCATGCAAGGAAGCTGTACAAGTGGATGCACATATGGATGGAGCTCCGTCACAGCACAGCAGCCCACACTGCGTTCCATTGCAGTGCAACTTGGGTCACGACTTAATGACCAAGGACAAATGTGGGTCTTGAGGTTACAAAGGTCGAGAACCACTGCACATTTAGGGAACTATTGTTTGTGTGGATGCATTAAAAAAATGTTATTCTGACCAAGACAGGACACAAAATTCTGTATTGTTTTCTAGAATATGTCTGGGAAGGTTCTTGTTTATCCAGGTATACCTAGAAAGAGTTATTCACATTTAACCAGACAGTTCTATTTCATCTTCAACATTACAGACCAAGTCAAATTGAATATAACTAGCTTCTACTAGCTGTTTTCTACAATAGTTTTAAAAATAAAATAAAAGATTTGGTGGCTTGCTGTGTATAGCCAATTCCTCTGAGAGTAAAGGCTGTGACCCACTGCAGCGGTGGCATGCTGCCTTCGCGTGCAGTGTGTCATGTCATTTTCACTCCGGCACGTCAGCTTGCGAGAGCTCGCATAGCTGAGTGTGCCACGATTAAAATTTAATCTTCAGGCAATCGGCTCGTGTGTATGATGTGTTGTTACGCGTGAGCCGATTGGCTGAAGGTGCAGTCTTTCATCTGTCTGCACTCAGCTCACACACTGCATGCAAAGCTCCATGCCTGCCAGCTTTGCTTTGCATGCAGTTTGTCATGGTTTGAGTCCTTATTTACATGGACTTCCGCTTGTATAGCAGAAGTAAAGCAACATTTTGCACAGCATTTGTAAAGGTTTTGGCAAGTTTTAAGCAGCTTTATTGAAGCCTTTAAAGATAATGTTAGCCAAGAATCCAACATTACAAATTAACAATAGGGATGAATGGAGTGATTTTACAGAACTTGTTTTGCTACTGGGAAAGTTCATAAAAAAATAACCTCAAACCCAAGTAAAAGCAATGTAAACTGCAAGAAGCATTTTTTTAGCTTATACTATGTGAATGGGAACATGTAACCAATATAAAACAGGTGGTTTCCCCAATTTAGCTGCGAAAGTGGAAATACACTTTCATTTCTTACTCCTCTTCATCGATTTGATTGCTTTGAAATTGTGAATTACACTGTAATTTACAGGTTTCCACAGAAATTTTAGCAATACAAAAACTTACTTATAGCTAATAAATAAAAATATATAATAAGTTCCTTCTCACAGGCATATATTGTGCTTAACACACCCTCCACTCGCAGACTAGAATTCAAGGCAGAACAGCAAAGATATACTCCAAACATTTTATTGCTATGTGTTAATCCATCGGTCCAAAGCTCAAGGTTTTGTGAAGAAGCCCTACGTCAGGTACATTGACTTGCAGTGCTGCTTTAAAATTGGAATACAGTAAAATTTAGTTACAAATATGCCAAGTGAATAGCATCTTAATCGCATCTGTCTTTAAATTCTAAATACACCATTTAGAATATGTGTATGAAATTTAAAAAAGTATTAGAGTTTTATCTGTAGCTGCAGCCTGTCTGTAACCATTTCCGGTTTTGGGTAGCAAATCCTGCTACATCTGAAAAATGTCTTAATTAGAAACTTGTAGTAGACTATGAGCAATGGATTGTAACCTTGTAACTGACTGTGCATGCTCTACTTTAACTTGTCATTAAAAAAGTCCCAGGTTCACATTGCCTGTTATCATGTAAATTTACTTGGGATTCTTCATCTAACTTTAGTTCTGTTTTAAAGGATTGTATTTTGTTAAACAAAACACAGGAGAAAATGATTTACATAAAAGTATTCATTTTAAGTCAGGTGTATCAAGCGTCTACCCTCTAAAGAAATAATCATCACAATGAATAGCTGCTGAATGCACTCATGTGGAGAAACTGGAACATGGGGAAAGTATATTCTAAAGGCTTTTAATAATCTGACTGTGTTTAGCTACAACATTGCTTAAAGGTGCATGGCCACCAAAATATAAAAGTACAGCATTTCAAATTTGAATGTCATTAGTGTTGTTACCTGTATGCCCCTACTCATTTAATTTATTGGTATGTTAATTATGTAGATCTTAAGATATTACAGCTAAATATTTCAACATAATCAATTAATTTGTATTGTATGGTTAAAGCAGACTTTTCACTGAACACTACCTGACCTCTATCTTCAGTCTCCCCCATTTCAAAATCCCCATTCAATAGGTGGCTTGTAAAAATTGCAAATAAAGTAAAAGTACCTTACCACAGATTGTAATTTGGGGTGCTGGACAGTAGTGAGTAGTAGTGAGTCTTCCCACATCCTCCTGGAAAACCTGTGGATTTTAAATTTCATGAGAATGTGCGGCAGTTGGAATGGGCAGACTGAGAGCCAGGGTTGGGCTTTTAATTTCTGGGGAAATCATAGTACAGTGCATGCACATATAGCGTCTTCAAAAGATAGCTTCTATAAGTGAAGCACACAGCAGCAGTGGTCATTTGATCTTAAAAGGGACACAACACTCACACCTGGACATTATTCAATTCCCATCAGATCATGTTTAGTTGAATGGTTGCTTTAAAGGACCAAGCCAAGAAGATACAGCATTTCATACTATGAAAGGAGAACTAAAAAGACTGGTTTGAATAGAAGGGTATTACAAGATGCTAATATATTAGAATATTCAGGTACCTACACTACCTGCATTTCATGATGCTATAATTAAGATAAAACTTCAGTAATTTTGAGAGGTTTCATAGGGGACACGCTTATTAGGGGAAACCATAGTAGCTAACTCAGAAAAAAATATATATATAAAAAAATCATTTTAAGAATCACCAAACATTCCCAAGGGGTATTTAAACCCAAATGGTATCATACATCAGAAGAAGAAGAACCCCCATGGGTATATATTCCTTGGGAATTAATACATAAACCAATCATTAAAAATATAACACTCTTTATTTATCAAATCCTCTTACAAACAAGTATCTAAAACCAATAAATAAATATCCTACCTGCATGATGCTATAAATATATTATAAGATGTTGTATATTCTTCTTCTAGATGATTGATTGAATTAATAAATAAAAAAATAAATATTCACAGCCTACAGTGTGTACCCTTGTTGGGGGCCATTGACTTTGACACACATGTGAGTGACTGTTGCTTGTAATACATACCACCAGGTTGGTTGAGCTTCATTGTACTGAGTCATGGTTTATCCACATGCTGCTGCTAGCTGCTAATTTCACAATTGATGCAGGATCTATGGCTATATGAGAAGTGAGTGCAGTAACTACTGCCTGGTCGTTCTGAAAAAGTGGCTTTGAACTTGTTATCCGTCTGGTGCTTTAAATTTGATTGTCTCTACTTATACATAATACGTTGCTCATTCAAGATTGGAACTTCTTCTTTTCAAAGTGAGTCGTCATCAAGTTATTTAGTCCATTTCATAGACAAACTTGTATGGCTATTCATCTATTAAGTCCAATCTGGGCCTTCCCATTTGATATAATTATGTTGGAAGTCAATCTCTAACTGAATGGAATTATCACATGCGTCTATCTCATGAATTAGTCAGGCTGTTATTATTTATTTATTCAATCAATCATCTAGAAGAATATTATATAATACATTGTATATTTATAGCATCATTCTGGTAGGATATTCATTTATTGGTTTTAGATACTTGTTTTTAAAAGGATTTGATAAATACAAGTGTTATATTTTAATGATTGGTTTATTTTCTTAATTCCCAAGGAGTATATCCTCATGAGGGTTCTATTTCTTCTTATGTATATAACTTGAGTACCTTGCTAATTTTGGATATGTGTCTGGAGTTCAGCTTCAAATATGATCCTGACAGTTTGATCCAGTACCCTTTAATACAGTACCTTTATACTTACCCCTTTAGCATGTTCTTCCGTGGCTGACAGTGTAAAATACCTGGTGCTTCTAGGTATAGGCGAGCATATGGTCTTCTCTTATGATCAGGCCTTGGGGCTCCTTACCTCTCTCTGCCACTGCTCCCTGCACACTCACCCCTCCAGACATCTAGCACTGCATTTTTTCTGGGTTGAATGATGACCAGCATCATCTAAATTGACTTCCTGTTAGCCCAGGCTGTCCATGACACATCCCTTGGGGGTGCGACATCATGCAGCCTGGGAGCACAGTATTGCCAGGATTAAGTGGTGCTCACATGTCATTACATGATTGCTGCTTAGTCTAAAGCTAGCCATATACCTTACAACCATCGCAAGACAAAAGTCTTGCGATGGTTGTAAGGTAATTTAAAAATGTACGATCTGCCCATCTTGGACAGGCAGATCGCACTTGCGATCATCGCAAGCCCGCCCCACTGAGGGGCGGGCTTTCGATAAATGCAATGCTGAACGCGCAGTGTGCGCTTGCGCAGACCGGCCCGTGCGGCATTTGTCTTACGAGTAGGCCACAAACCCGCTGAAAATCGCACGATTCTCGGCGGGTTTTCAAACATGCTGGTAAAACAAAAGACGTGCGACCGTACAGTAGAAACGGTCGCACGCCTTCCATACGCCTGATGATTATCGTACGATCACGGGATTTCCCGCGATTATCGTATGATAATCGGCAGGTGTATGGGCACCTTTAGAGGAAAGACTGCTAACTGCCATCTGCAAGTAAGTCATAGAGAACCTATAACCTAACTAGAGCATTGTAATGAATTCAGAAACAAAGGATATGGTGTTTAAAAAAATATATATAGACAAGTGGGGGGTGGGAGGTGGCATTCAAGAAAGCTGAAGTATCACTTTACGCTAAATACAGAGGGCTATAGGGTGCTAAATGTCTCACACAGTACAATTAACCATATACACATTAACAGAAAATAGATTTATGCACTTTTAGCTATGCCCCTGTCACTTTTAAAACCTGCACCAAAAAGATATCCCACACAAGTAAACATACTGATTTATACATTTGTCTCATCCTCCACCACCATTTTTGCAAGCTATTAGTTCACTAATCTGTCTGGAGTTCAGCAGACCATTTTATTATTCAAGTACTTCTGGCAAGATAAACATTTGCATAGTTCACAAAACAGTTTATATTAAGTCAGAAAAAAAGCAGAGCCCAACTTTGATTTGACTGTTTGCTATAATGACAACCATACTTGGAATGCGTTCTATGATTTTTTTAAATCAACACTCCTTAAAGAGGAACTGAACTCTGAATGTTGTGCCTAAAAAAGCATGGAGGAGGTAAAAGACATGTCACCAGTATTTCCCATGTTTTCCCCTCAGCTTAGCTGTTCCCATTTATAAAATCACTATGCCTTGTTCTGCACTGTGCCTCTGTATGAAGCATCTTGTCATGGTAGATGCAGGGCGTCTCTTCCACATGTTAGAGTCTCCAGCAAGGGAAACAGTGAGTAGCACAGTAGTGACATACCCAAATCTCCTGAGACTAGCCACCAGAGGAAGACAAAAGATGCACTTCTCAGGACACTACTTGGACAAATTAATGTTTCTAAATGTTTCCGAAACCGTTTATAAATATTCAACATTTTCACTTTTAGAATTAAAATCCACTTTAATTGGGCCCATGATGACACTATGGCCATGCTCTCTCAACGGCTAAGCAGAGGGAGAAGCAAAGAAACAACATCAAAACTGTGTTCTATAAAATAAACTGTCTGATGAGGCTGCAAGGCGAGAACAGCTATAAGTAAGATTAAACTTAAGCTTTTTTAAAATAATAAATCCAAATCCAAACAAATAAACACTGCCCAGCACAGTATTTGTTTTTGTATTGGTTTACGTTTTTACCCAAGCACTTACAGCCATCATGTTTCCAAACAGCTGTCTCCAACTCTCTTAGCTCAGCTTCCCCAAGCACTTACAGCCCCCATGTTTCCAAACAGCTGTCTCCAACTCTCTTAGCTCAGCTTCCCTGAACTTCCTGTTGAGTACAAGATCACAAGGGACAGAGCAGACTCCACCACCTGTCCATGTACTAACTTAGAGAAAGGAAGAGTGAGGAATGGGCAGCAGGGGGCAGGGCTGTGTGTGTTTGTGTGGAGACAAACACAGCTTACTAGCACACACGAGGGAGGACCTCAAGGAGCAGCATCCATTGTAAGTGATTTATTCAGCACTTGAAATAGGTTAAAACATTTTGACTTTAATATACCTTTAGAGGAAGGCGTAAACTTTTTTTAAAAATACAAATCACTCTGCCTAGAGTTGCGTCATAAAGATAAACGTTACCCAAATAACAACAAAAGTACCTTTTGAAATGTTTAGTAATGACAATCTACAGACAGATACTTCTAGATAATAAGGCTTTTTATATTTTGCATACCTTATTCTTTTCTTGCCCAGTCTTCTGACATTGGCCAATTTAACTAAGGGCAGGTTGCTAGAGCTCCCTTTACTTCCTGGAACTCTGGCACATGTGACTAGGACATGTGCACATGTACATCATCTCAGGGTGGGATGCCTTTCCTTGAGATCTCGTGAGATTAAAGATGAGATTTCCCAGCAATGCTCTGCTGATGTAACCTTCCCAGGATACAATGCTTGGGCACCATTACATCATGTGTGCCAATGTGGACCAGGAAGTGGAAAAAAAGAAATTGTAAGTAGAATAAAAATATGTTTGTTTAGCTAATGAATGTAAAATGATTTCATGTCAGCATTCAGAGCTATAGGCTGATGTGATTTCTAGTCAAAGGGGGTAAAGGTCCACTTTAAATTTAAATATAAACAGCCAAAAGTGAGCAGGCACTGGTGGGCTTTACTTTACAAAGACAGTGTAATCTAAACATCTTGGGGGACATTTATCAAGTCTATTACACAGCAAGGCAACAGGAGCAGGGATACAGACTGTGTGACAGATTTATTACAAGGTTACAGCTTGAGTCACAATTCCTCCATCAACTGCTCTAGTAACTCTGCGACAAAATGAAAACTCATTCAAGTGAAAAGCTTATCTTCAGTAAAGATATGACTCAGAACTTTGCAAACTGTCGCATTTGGCTGCCCAGGCAGGCAGACGCCTGGGACAGTACACCTGTCGCAGAATCTTTGCGGAAGAAGAGGCAGTCTGATTCGTGACAAATTGTGTTGCTAATTTGCCTTATAAATGAATTTGGGCCAACTGCACACCTATGTGGTAAAATACCTCATACATGTTAAAGGAAAACTATGAGGTGAGTGCTTTTCACTCACCTCATAGTTCTAGCCGACCTGTGGCAATGAGACTGTCACAGGTCGGCTCAGTAGATCGGGAGGGGAGCATACATATACCGGCGCTCACCTCTTGATCCTGTCACGGCTCTCTACCGTGACAGGGGAGGGGCTGGATTCCCCCCTCTCCGATCCGCAAGCGCTGACTGGCGGAATGGACGGGGGAGGGGCGGGTACAGCTGGCTCTGCCTCTAGATAGGCAGAGCCAGCTGTCACTCACGCAGCTGGGCGGATCTCGACATCGATGTCGGGATCCGCTCCGGCTGCAGCGTCTCAGTATACCGCCATCTGTAGCTCGCGGTATACTGAGCTTAGGGTAACGGGAGGATGCTGGTTTCTGTCCTCCCGTTACCCTAAGGAGAACTATGGGAAAAAGCCCTGACCCCATAGTTCTCCTTTAAGGCACATTGCATTAAGGCAGTCCATCCTTTTGAATGGGATGCCAACACAGAAACAATGAATGCATATAAGATGTTTTTATTTATCTATTTATTACAGGTATTTATATAGCGCCGACAATTTACGCAGCACTTTACATCATTCACTGCCCTCAAGGAGCATACAATCTAAAGTCCCTATCACACATGCATACATATGAGGGCCAATTTAGGCAGGAACCAATTAACCTACCAGCATGTCTTTGGAGTGTGGGAGGAAACCAGAGTACCTGGAGGAAACCCACGCAAGCACAGGGAGAACATGCAGTGCATTGCAGTGCACTGTAATGCATGTGCGTTTCCTTAGTGTGTTGGGATGCCATTCAAAATTGATGGCACCACAACCCACTAGTGCATGCATAGTGCAGTACCATGTGTTATGGTAAATGTTTAGTTGTAAAACAATGAGCATGATAAAATAAAAGATCAGTGTTTAAATTAGTAAACATTCATTAAAAAAATAAAATTAGTATTTATTTTCAAATTATCACTCTTTATTGGCTTTTATTGCTGTCTTTGAGCATATAAAATGGTGGTTAGGGCTTAGTGAATTGCACTACATGACCGTATGTTATGGACACCTGATCTCATTCTTTATGAGCTTGTGGGTTATCTCATTTAAAAACCATGGGCATTCATATGAAGTTGCCCCCCTTTTCACTCTCTTTGTGGATTTACCAAGCTCCACTCTTTGGAGGGTGTCTGTGGAAACTTGCGGCCATTCAGTCTAAAGGGCATTTGTGAGGTCAGGTACTGCTGTTGGATAAGAAAACACAGCTCACAATTTGCCTTCCAATACATCCCAAAGGTGTGCAATAGGGTTGAGGTCAGGGCCTTGTACAGGTCACTGGAGTCCCTCCTCTCAACAAACCATGTCTTTAGGGTCCTGATTTTGTGCACAGTCATGTTGGAATAGAAACGGGCCCCAGACTATAGCCACAAAGTTGGAAGGCCACAGTTGTCTAAAATGTCTTTGTATGCTGTAGCATTACTAGTACCCTTCACTGAACTCATCAGAAGTCATTCATTTGGAATGGATTCTAATTACATTTCGCCATATAGTAGGTGTAATAGCCAGGTGTCTACAAACTTTGGCCATATGATTTATATAGTCCTTACAATTGGAAAGTTAAATCATTGTATCCGCTTATTATATTGTAAAAGGCATTTATGTTTGTTATTATGGATGAATAGATGTATTGGGGATTATATGGCCAATAGTTAGCATTAGGGCCCAGAGAGGTTTTGCTGAGCCCATGATGATATTTCAATATTCTTACAAGAGCAGGGAATACACATGCATGTTTATACGCCCTTAAAATAGCTTAATTCCACTGCACTGAACTTAGAAGGCTAGTCAGTATGAATTTTTTAAAATAATGGCAAAAAAGGCAATTTTCTATTTCACCCCACACTGATCTAATAGGAGCCCCTGCGGTGTACACTGCTGCTGTTATAATACACAAGAACACGATGCATCTGGTTTTCCTGTGCACTAAAGCCCTTTCTTATATTTATTTCAAAACAGCACTTGAAAATGTTACCACACGTCTAGAAAGATCATCAGGAAATGTTGATTCAACACAAGTTGTTTATGTCTGACATGCTATCTTCCATATCTTTATACTTGCTATTCAAAGGACACATATGTCTTGAAAAGAAGTATAGTGAAAGTATAAATGCAAAGTTGAATGCCAGTGAGGGGCTTGATTTTTATTTCCAAGCACACACTAGAAAAGAGACACTAGAAATCTGACTGATTGCTAAAGGCTCCACTTTATTGATGATCAACGGAGCCACCCTTCAAGAGCAGCATTGTTAACTTGTGGAGAGGGTAGTGTTAAATAAGTACATGAGGGGATGTACTTGTACTTGGGCCTGAAAAAGTGGCATCGGGACATCCCTAACCTCGACGTTATGAGGCAGGGTGCAGCGAATGGTAATTATTTGATTTTTTTGCTAGTTACTGGTGTGTCATCTCTCACCATCCTGAAATAAAGTACCAGTAGAATTTAAAGCTTTAGAACATCTAATGGTGGTGAAGTACAACAATCTGGTTTCCCAAGCTGCAGATAATTAAAAATTTGACATTTAATTTATTATATATCTTGTTGTAATTAATTAAATAATCTGGGAAAGTTTTGGAGCTTTTGCATTGCATAAAAATGCTATAAGGTAGGATTGCCCATTAACAGGGTACAAAATCTCTATCTCAATCATGGAATGTCCAGATGTGTATTGGACAAGATAGACACACTGAGTTGACACAATCAAACTGTACACAAGGTACCGTAACTTAGACAGCACATCCCTAATGGTGGCATAAAGGTATTGCTGCTCTTGATTGACACATTGTTTTTCACAAGTTAAAGGAGAACCTGCTAGGAAAATAATTGTATCTGCTTCTATACATGTCCATTCTGTAGTAAATTGAAAACTTCTAAAAATGTAATGAATATAAGACAGGCATTAGGATTTTTTGAGAGGCAGAAACTCAAAAATGGTTCATTGGAAATTATTAGGTTAGGTTTGTGATTCATTTGACAAACTCACAAGTCCACTTTAAAATGTAGGAATCATGGCACAGAGTTTAAAATGTATTTTCAAAGAATATTTGTTAGACTGATATTACTTTCCCCCTTATTTAAAACATATACAATACCAAATATGTGCATAGCGTGACTATTTTGCAATTGCAATCATATCTTTTGATGTACTGTATGAAATTGTTGCATTCCTATCAAGTAGAGATATTAAAAATTGAATCTACAGGCCTGAAGCACTAATCTGGAGTGCCTAATATACCAGACAGTGATGTTTTAAATTAGAACAATTATGTAAATTTTGATACCGTATTGAGATTATTTTTTTACAGTTATGCATATAAAATAGCATTGAGTATATGTATTCATTAGAGCAACAATATTAAACTATTTAATCTCGATTTCAGTGTCTCATTTAAAATAAATTGTGTGTCCGGGTGTGTCTCTGCATGCTTTTGTATGTGTAACCACAGAATAAAATAATAAAATGTTTTTGCATGTGTAACCACATGGATATAAACCTATATGCCCACCTAGCCTATTTACCTCCTATCCAGTCCTCTCTAACCCAAATTGTAGAAATCCTTACATTTACCTAACAGTGGTTCTGGGCCCTATCCAGGTCTGGTTCCAGCTCTGTACTGGGTTGTAGGATGCCATCTGTGTGCAGCAATTGCCACTGATTGACTGCTCAAGCAAAGGCAGGAAAACATTATTTAAGTCTGCACAAAGTCCCTGCTTTGCAGCATGGTTAAGCACCAGAAGTAACTCCAGGACCAGAGCCAATTTACCCCAGATGTGATGTTGTTGTGAGTCATTTTTGCATTTTAGGTCAGAGAAGAGAGGAAGGATGGGGGTTATGTTGCTAAATTGGTTTAAATTCACTTTAAATGATAATTCACATTTACTTTGTTGCTGCTATTCAAGGTTTGGTAATGCAGTGAAGACTTCTACTGAGTTCAGTGTTTCTTCCTGTTTCTTTTGCCTTTTATTTGCGGTCATTAATAGAACATGTCTACATATATAACCCATGTAACGCTTGTGTCCATAGCATTAAGAATGTATGCAGCATGGTTTTAAGATAAAGATCCACACAAATAAAGCATATATGAAATATCTGTTAAGAAATATTAGGGGTGAACATACACAAAGAAACTTCAATAATGTGATGCTGCTCAATTAAATGGATTACCCAGGGTGGATGTCAATCTAAAAACTGAAAGGAAGTAATGTAAAAAACAACACTCTCTGCCACGGAACAGTGGCTATGCCTCTAAAGGTCCCAGATTTTCAAACAAAAGTTATGGTTATACCTGTGCAACTTTTATTTGGACCTAGACATTCTGATGCTGCATTTCAAAGAATATTCCTTCTTCATCAGGGTTGAAAATCAGTACATACATTATATTACCAATAGCCTTTTCGAATGGAGCACATTTTAAAAGTAGAAAAACAAGAAAATATAGGTACATAGTCAGGTTGAAAAAGACACATGTCCATCAAGTCTAACCAATAGAGAAAATAAAGGAATAGAAAACCTCTACACTCACAGATCATCAAGTTTAACCAATAGAGAGAAAAAAATGAATAAATAAATAGCAAACCTCTATACTCACAGCTGATCCAGAAGACGGCAAAAAACCCTACAAAGCATAGTCCAATTTGCTCCAACAGGGAAAATAAATCCTTCCTGATTCCGCAAAGCAATTGAATATTCCCTGGATCAACAATTTCTGGTATTATTACTTATAAATGTTAATATACAGGTATAGTCTGTGCATTTAGGATTGAATCAAGCTTTTATTAGACATGTGCTCTGGCAAAAAAAATTGTTTAGTTTAGTTTCGTTTTGATTCAGATTTTGTGTTATTTAATTTTTCGGAATTCGGGTGTGAAAGTCAATTCGGACGAAATTCGTTAGCGGTATTTCTTTCGAACATTCGTTTAGTTTCTTATTCGTTTCGTTCATTCGTTCGTTCGTTGCAGCAAAGTAACATTTGAGGGGAAAAAATGTTTTTCTCCTTCTCTAATGTCACTTTGCTGCAACGAACAAATGAGAAACAAATAAGAAATGAATAAGAAACAAATATGAAACGAACATTCGAACAATCTATCGCTAGTGAATTTCGGAAAATGACATTCGGATTCGTTTGCATTCGTTATATCTGTAATTCGGATACATCCGAATTTCTGAAAATTCGTCCGAATTTTGTTTCGGTACGAAACGCACATGTCTAGCTTTTATTAACTGAAGTGTAGCATCTATAGGAATTCTATAAACATTATGAAGATATTAAATGTAAGTATTAAACATTACATAGCTGCCTTAACTTAAAATAGGTCTCTTGTATAAAACAAAGGTCTCGTTCACATCAGCCTGCACACCAAAACGAGCAAGTTTTGAACATGGGCTGATGTCTGTTGTGTGTGGGCAGTGGAGGGTGGTGCCTTGGTGGGAAAATACAAGGCACCATTTACTTTTTATTCATTGTTTTTAATTTTATTGAATTGTCACAACATGTTATTATATTTATTTCTGTTCACCACATGGTGAGTTCTGGTGAGCTGCTTTGCATTGCAGAAAAATGCAGCATGTCCTTATTTTTCCATAATGCACTGCAACCCCCTGGCAGCTTTGTGGTGTGAAGAAGGCATGTAGAAAACAATTTGTTTCTGTTTGCCCTAGCGTTGAGCTTGTGTTGATCTATGCAGATTAACACAATTCAACTGAACTGGTATGAGAAATCCCTTAAAGTGTATCTAAAGACAAAACATTTTTGGGGGGACAGAATGGTGAGGCATCAGAATCCCTGTCAGGTTTTCATTGCTGTCTTTGTCCCCCCTGGGGAGATTCACCCTCTTTATTTGCCCTGATAACCGTCATCAGAACTGAAAGTTGTCAATAATATGAAAATATAGAGAAAATCTTCCAAAAGGGGCACTTGTTCTGGTGAAAACTTAAGTGGGAACCTTCCTAATTTCCTCTCACTTCCTGTTGTGTCTATATGACAAGAATAGAATGGAAATCTCAATGGGAAAATTCAAACAAATTATAGGGGTTTTCACTAAACTATACTTTTTGCAAAATGAAAAAATTTTAAAAAAAGTGTGGGCTTTAGTTATACTTTAAACATGTCAACATGTGATGCTTTAAAGTGACACTAAACTCAGGAGTTAAATCTTAAAAATGCATTTAAGGATAAGCACAGACCAAGGCTGTAGCAGACTTTTTCCAAAGAACAAACCTTAGTGAAGGACACCAAGGTACATTTCAAATTTAAACCATCAAAAATCACTCGGGACCCTATTCCGCCTTGGGGACCAGCTGCTTGCTGCTGTCCTCTGCAAAGGCTTCCCCCCCACCCCAGCGTCGGACTAAGGCCCCTATTCAGCCTTGGCCCAGGGCTGAATAGGGGCCTGATGCTGGGGTGGGGGTGTGGGGGCCTTTGCAGAGGACAGCACTGCTGTCTTCTGATAAGGCTTCACCGCCCCGACACCAGCGTCCGGCCCCTTTTCAGTCTTGGGCACTAGCTGCTTGCTGCTACTGGCTGCTGTGCTGTCCTGTGCAAACCGCTCCCCTGAGTCCCCCCATCCCAGCATCGGGCACCAAGCTCAGCTGCTGCTCTCAGCCCCGGACATCTTCTTTCCATTCCAGCAGTCTCCAGTCCTGCCTTGCTCTTCACTCCTGCATGCTAAAAAGCAAGCTCCGCCTCCACCCCAAAAAAAGAACCCCTTCTGCACCTACACAGGAAGGCACCAAATACTGCCATTGTACAGGGGGGTTTGGGACCATAACAAGTTCCTTCCAGCTGTACTGTACGCCGCCGCCACCATGGACCATGCAAGGGCCACGCCCTTGCCGATCCCTGCTCCAGAAGGAAGGACTGCGTGGGGTGTATTTGTCGCGTGTATCTATTAGTATACAGTGGGATAGCCCTCGGAAACGCACATTTGTCATGCGTTTCTTTTACCGCAAATCGCGGTAGAAACGTGCGGCAAACGCGCATATTCCGTACGCCTAGGTGTGAACCCAGCCTTAGTGAATATGTTCTACACTTTTAGTAAATCAACCCCAATATGTCTATTGGCGCTTTCAATTAGGGGAACATCCATAGAGTCGATAATGTCTGGGCGAGTAAGGCGTGTAAACCTATCTAACATTGCTGTTTAAATAGGTGATGACCACAGAAAGTCCAGATAAATGAGAATTTCCTCCAAAACACATCACCGTGTATTGCAGCAAATAATGGCTTTTAAACCTACAATCTAGACTTCTGTTTTGTATATTTGGATCTTGTTGGAACTTCTTGCACAGCCTCACAGAGAAACACAAGCACACAGTCTGATATGCATGCTGCACATGGCTTGGCTAAAACAGGAAGGAACCACAGCTTTATTCTCTACCTTATTCAATACAACAGAACTTATGAACACTGCCATCTAGTGACTGAAATTGTATACTGCAGGAGCTATTGCCATAAACACAGTATTGTGTATTCTAACAGATCTCCTATGCAAAAATGTACACCTTTATAAACTAATTTCCTTAAATATATAAAACCACATCAGCATTTAAATTTGGTCACTAAATCATAAGATACCAGATAAGACCATGATTGCGCATATTTTACTTAATTCTCTGTTGTTGTTTTTTTATTTCCAGATTAAGGTCTTTTCTTAGAAAGCACAGTCTGGAAATGTTTTACTACAACCACCCAGAGAATAAGTTTATGCCATGCAATACACAATTATATGCAACCCCTGCCAGCTTCCAGATGCTCTTTTATTTTTAACACGGTTTTATAAAACTTGGGAAGCAAATACAAAATGTTCAATTCACAAAGCCTTAATACAAGGATAACGATCTTAATTTTAGCCATGTGATTATCATTTTAAAATATCATTGGATTCAGATGAACAAATAATATCTGTGCTTGTGGGATAGCTTTGTGAATTGAGCCTAAAGAGTATTACCAGTAAGAAAATAATTCAGATGTATTTCTAACAATAAGTCCCCTTTTACCTGAGCCGATCAGGAGGATGTCCATAAACGGATCCCCTACTTATCAGAACAGATATCACCGTGTCTCTCCAGTTTTTTTCTCTATCTTAACATGGAGGAAAAAAATTAAATTACCGGACCCATGTTGGTCTACTGGGAATCAGATGTAAACTGATTTCTGCCCATATACATCAAATTACCCCCGATCTGGCACAATTAGATCCATTTGTTTTTCTAGGCATGGGGAGTAACTGTTGTAAATGGATGCCCATCCATTTAGATCTGGCTGCCCATAGAATAACACTGGGCTTCCGATCAGGCCCGCCTGAAAAACTGACAGGTGGACCTGATCGGAAAGCCTGTGTGAAAGGGATCTTAAACTGAAATTTAGTCAAATTTCATGATTTTTTTTAAATACAGCTAGTGTAAATACCTGAATTTGACTTAGTATCAGTCTTTTACAATCATCTATACAACAGCACTTAGACTGGGAGGGGAGGGGAAGTACTGGCCAGTCCAGTGTCTTTCATGGTTGGGCTGTGCCAATTTCAGGACTAAATTCATTAACATACAAATTAAAACAATCAACGTTTACAAAGTAAAACAGTTCTAACATATGTATTACAACTGTGTTTTTTCTGTGTGCTTGGAGTTCAGCTTTAAAGGAATTATGCTGGGATTATCCAACATTAAGTGACCTTACTACAAAAGCTGAAAACAAGGAGTTTGAGGGACCTTTATTCAAACAGAAAATCATTTTACTCACATTTTTAGTCAACATTGATGTAGAGTAAATAAAATGAGAAAAAAATACATTAAAACAACTCCACATTTAGTCTAATATTCCTTTTTTTCCTATTTGTATAAACTACTACTAATGGATAGTGCCCCTTTGTACACATTATTGGCTGGTCTCTCTAACACCCGTGTACTTAAAGTACACGGGTGTCTGCTCCAGTTATCTGCTTTCGCAACTTCTTCCTTTCCATCCTGAATAAATCATAAACTGCCACTGATGGCATTAGAATGATTCCAGTAACTTAATGTTGATTGAGGCTATGGCAGAATATTAAAATATAAAAACACACTGATTCTCACTATACATTTATTTTTAGTTATATTTTTTCTGGTGTTCTCCTTTAAGTAAAAGAACATTGTACATTTCTAACTTTAGTTATGCTGTGAACATATCCACATAAAATAGATTGTCTTCTTATATTTTTAGATAATTGGGATATTGTCCATTACATTTCTAAGAACACAATTATTATTGTTTTTTCCAAAATAATGTTTATGTTAATGCTTTATGAAAACATTATGCACATTTGGTGCCACAACATAACAAATTAAGTAGCAATAAACATACAGCTTCCATCAAATAGAGAGAGTCACTTTGTGGCTAGCATGTTCAACATCACATTTGGTCTAAATATTGTAACAGTCAATGATGGCTTATAGAAAGAAAATCCTGGAGAAGAGAAAGAAAGGACAAAGAAGACAAAGGAGAGCAAAGGAGAGGACAGATCACCCAGCATTATGTTTTATGTCTTAGGAGACCCCCATTTCCATTTGTTGTGGAATGAGGATAGGGTACCACTTTTAAGTGCGTGCAGTCTCTCAAGCTCGTAGTGGAGGTCCAGAGTTTGGTTAGTCTCACGCAAAGAAACACTGTCTACGCTTCTCCAGTGTCTCACTATGGTAAGTTGAGCTGCCAGCAGCATGTGAATGACCAGTGCTCGGGAGGGCACTGGGAAACGGTCGACACCTATGAGTAGGAGTCCAAGCGCTGGGTCGGGTTTAGTAAGGCAACCAGTTGCAGTCGATATCCGCCTAAAAATGCCGTTCCAGTAGCTCTTCATTGACTTACATTTCCATAAAATATGTTGAAGTGTACCAATCTGCCCGCACTCTCTCCAGCACAACCCAGAGTTGGCCGGGGCGAATTTTGCTAGGCGATATGGAGTGAGGTACCATCACAAGGATATTTTATGGTAGAGCTCCCAGAGGTCGGCATCTGTATGGTGGTGCGGACGGGAGGCGAGTACTTGATCAGTGAGGTGGAAGTGTATGAGTTGAGAAAGGCGAGAGAGTATAAGGAGGGACTCTGGGCCTCTACTCTCTCCAGGGAGGGCCAAAGTTTGTCTCCCGAAGGGGTTACCCATGCCTGTAGCTGCGCTAGTGTGGCTGCCAAGTAATAATCCCTGAGGTCAGGGTACCCGGTGCCACCCACTTTAGGATTGCGGGAGCACCTGGGTTTTTTGTTTAGCCAAACAAATTTGGACAGGACCGTCTGTAGGGATTTAAAGTAGTCACTGCTTCAGGAGGGCAAGACCTTGTTCCAGGGTAGTGATAGTGTACAGGTCACCATCTTTAGTTATCATAAGCTTAGTCGGGAACCCCCATCGGTAGATAATCTTATTATCTCTCAGGGCCTTCGTGACCGGAACCAACTTCCTGCGGCGTTGCAAAGTAAATTGGGAGAGATCCGCAAACACCTGCAGCTTTGCGCCGGTAACGGGAAGGTCGGTCTGGTGTCTCAGCGCCTTGAGCAGCCTTTCCCGCACATGAAAGAAGTGAATGCGGAGTAGGGTGTCCCTTGGCACTCCGTCTGGTAGGTGGGCGGGTTTTGGTAGGCGGTGGATGCGGCCTATGGTCAGGTCAGGTGGGGAGACATCAGGCATTACCACCTTCATTAATGCTTGTACGAAAGAGGACAGGTCGTCCGGGCAGACAGATTCAGGTATTCCCCTGATGTTTATGTTATTGCGGCGTGACCTGTCCTCTAGGTCCGCCCCTTTTGTTTGCAACCAGGTAATGTCGTCCTTCCGACCGTTGTGCGCATCTACTAATTCGTTAAAGGTGTCTGCAAAGTCCCCCATCATATATTAAAGCACAGGGCTACTGCATGGCAGGCTAAACAAGTCCCAAATCCAGTTATTATATCATGTACAAGGGTTGTAAATAAAAATAAAAATCTTCCTTTACCTTATCTGACTGAGCCAAATCCTCAATCCTGCATTGGCTTGGGCAAGCAGATGTTTTGTTTTGTGTTTTGGACTTTTTGTACAAAGCTCTTTTGCTTTGTTTGGTGCCTTGATGAATAAATGTGCAGGACAAACCTGCATGGATTATTCCTTGGTGTACCTGTCACATGCATGGTTTACCACTGCAAGTACCAGTTGAACCCGTCCCAAGACATGTGCACTGCCAAAACATTTGTTTCGTTTCGTTTTAAATTCGGATTTGTGTTATTTCGTTTTTCGGGATTCGGGTGTGAAAGCCAATTCGGATTCGGAATTCGGATTCGGACGAAATTCATTAGCGGTAGTTCGTTTGTTCATTTGCAGCAAAGTGCCATTTGAGGGGGAACATTTTTTTTCTTCAACGAACGAAAAAAATAAGAAACGAACGAACTACCGCTACCGAATTTCGGAAACGTAAATTCGGATTCGTTTGCATTCGTTATATCTGTAATTCGGAATTCGGATACATCCGAATGTCCGAATTTCCGAAAATTCGTCCGAATTTCGATTCGGAACGAAACGAATTGCACATGTCTACGCGTCCCCCTTACAATACACAAATACACATGCACTGCAGTGTAGGTTAATGATTCGTAACATCTATTTGAAACACAACAAACCATGAAGATCTACAATAAACACATTTATATGTTTTTCCTTTTCCTCAGAAATATTAAAAAATATATATTCTCATAGCTTTGGTAAGCATCAAAGGATGAAATGGACCACTTGAACAAGAGGAATATGTAAAGAATGTCTAATAATGAAATAAACTTTTGGTGGAACTCAGGACCTTGAATTTGAAAAACAGGAAATCATTGCATTCAGATGTATTGATAAAAGGATTTTGAGAGTGATCAACGTCAAAGAGATTTTTCCAGCAACCTAAGAAGGGCAGAGGGCAGTAAACTTAGTTTTTAACTAAGAAATAACTATTTTGTGGAAATATAATTGATTTTTAATTTAAGGAGAATTGTAAGGTGAGCGATTTTCACTTAGCCTCATAATATGAGCCGACCTGTGGCAATAAAACTGTCACAGGTCGGCTCAGTAGATCGGGAAGTGAGCGAACACATACCGGCGCTCGCACACTTCTCAATCCTGAGCCGGCAGAGAGCCATGACAGGGGAGGGACTGGATTCCCCCCTCCCTGTCCGATCCTCCAGCGCTGACTGGCGGAACGGACGGGGAGGGGGCGGGTACAGCTGGCTCTGCCTCTAGATAGGCAGAGCCAGCTGTCACTCACGCAGCTGGGTGGATCCAGACATAATTGTCGTAATCCGTTCCGGCTGTGGCGTCTCAGTATACCGCGAGCTGTAGCTTGCGTTATACTGAGCTTTGGGTGACGGGAGGACGCTAGTTTGTGTCCTCCCGTTACCCTTAGGAGAACTATGGGGAAAAGCCCTAACCCCATAGTTCTCCTTTAAAGGTTTGAAAAAATGTGCCAGTGGCAGCTTCACGACTTATACATTATTTATAAGAAAAAACTAAGGTATCCAGGAAAATTCAGAAAGGCAGTAAAGCAAGTAACAGTTAAGAAATGTAACTACAGTAAACTGATCAAAACATTTAACACACTTATTCTGCAAACTGTGCCTGTACATAGAAATTGTTTTGACATGTTCAAAGGAACAGCTGATCGCAGTACATTTAACACCAAATACCTGATTATTGCAGTTGTTAAATATTATGGAGTACACAGAAGAGCTGTAGGAGTGGGTAAGTATTAGAACACAACAGTTGGCAGTATAAGCCACTAATGATAATATTGATGATTGATGAATATATACATAAGCAACTGAATAAGAAGGACCTTCCATCAAAATCCATTACAAACGGGTAAACAAATCCCTATACCATGAAATGGCTCTAAGAAATAAATAATGTATGTAAATCCAGTGAAAGTGGGTCATTCTTAAATACAGAGAATATACCCTGATCTAATAATAAATAGTGCTGAAACCACTGATAACCAAACATATATTAAAAATGTCACAATGCAATTAAAAGATAGCTTAAGCAAAGAACAAAAGTATGTTGCAGCTTACCAGTCCTTAGATGCGTTGGCTGCATATTTTTAATTTTCAGGCTACCTGACATTTTCAGCAAGTACATAAAATATCTTTTGATTTTGCCAGAGATACGGTGTCTTTTTCACCTTCTGTGAGCCGAACTGAAAGAAAAAAAATGATCTTATGTTTCTTCTTACTAGTTCTATTAACTGCTAACTTCCCCAAAGTAATGGAGATTAAGAGAGATAGACAACTGTGAAGTCCAGCTTTGGTCCACGGTTTCCATCATAGATACAGTGGAGGAGTGAGCGTAACCACGAAGGGACAGGAAGTGTGTTTTTCACAAGATTACCAGGTGAAAAATAAGGAACCCTCTATATTTATATTTATATGAAGCACCCTTACAAAGAAAAACAAATTCAGCCACTATGTTTAGGCACTGGTTAGCTGCAATATATGTTTTTAGATATGCTTTAACGACCTGAAGACCAGGATGTTAAACCCCCTTCCTGTCCAGGCCAGGTTTGTATGTGTTTTTTTTGCGTTTTCTAATTTATTTTATATGAGTCTTTAATTTTTAAACTTGTTTTTTTCACACTTAATTTTATTGCTTTCACATAGGGGATAATAATCCCCCTATGTGATAGCACATATACAGTGACATGTCCCCTTTATGGAGACATCAGGGATCTATTAGACCCCTGATGCCACCTAGGGTCTCCAAACAAGCTAATGCAGCAAAGATCTGCTTCACCAGCTTCTTCCCCAGCTACAGAAGCTGGAGAAATGGCAGGCTAAAAGTGGAAGTGATGTATTACACATAATTTCCACGATAATGCAATACACATAATTTCCACATTCAGAGATTGGAGGGGAGAACAGCCAGTGGAATGTGCTGATCTCCCCTACAATCCAGACACAGAGACCCCCTGTGCTGGTCCAGGGCCCACACAAAGAACAGCGGAGCCCAGGATAGCTGGCAGCTGTGGCGGAGGGAGGGGGACTGACACTTTCTACACCCATCCCTCACCCTTCTCGCCTCATACAAGCAAAAGCTTGTATATTTCAAAGTCTTCCATTTGTCAAACTTTCCCAATCTGAAGCGCAGGGGCGTATCTGCCGTGAGGCAAACAAGGCATTTGACTGGAGCGGCAGATTCGCTGAGAGCGGCACCCCGAGTGCTACTCACCTGGATGGGATGACGCGGACATCGGCCTGGAGAGTGGACGGCGTGTGCAGACGGCGGGCGGCGGTGATTTACGGTGAGTCTGTATGCCTAGGGAGCAAGTGGGAGGGGGAAAAGATGTTTATAAACACCCACCCTTATGTGTCTGACATCCAGCCACTTATTTACAATTGGCCATATGGCAACCAGTTAATATACACTACAACTAAAAAAATGGTTCAGAGTTTAACTGTTCAATACAATTTATCAAATGTGTGCATATATTAAAATTCACTTTTGGATAGACTTTGTGGATTTTAGGTCATCGTAGTCTTTAAAAACAGATCTTTGATTTATTTAAAACTAAATCAGAGCATGGTGTTGTAGACTATTGTTAGCCAGAATCCTCAAAGACCTTTAATGAGCCCTGTCATATAAAAGTATTAATGGTTTGAGCAAATACACATTCTGAGCCTGTTTTTTTTTTTAACTACTAGGGCCAAAAGTCATTCATATTTCATAATTCCTGCTGTGATAAAGTTACATTCATAATGGGTTGTTGCACCAGTGTATAAGAAAATTACAATCAGTTAGACATCAAACATACCTGTATTATGAGAGACGGAGGGCTGATGGGACACATTGCCTCTTCTTAATAGACATACATAAGATTCATATTATATTTGGGGTCTATAAGATCTTAATATCATTCTGCTTAATATGTTGGTTGTTGGGTTGAAAAGCCTTGTCAACTGGATATATATGGTTACAATAATTGAAATTAACCACCTCCCGTCAATGGCTGTTCGTGAATGGTCGGATGGGAGACTTACAGGAGCGGGAGGGCGTCTTAAGACGTACTGCCCCTCCCCCGCTTCTAGGCAGCACCCAGCACGCACACGAGTGGGGAAACTGTCAGCAATGTAAACAGCCAGCGATGGCTGTTTACATTCAAGGGATCAGGCATCTCTAGAGATGCCAAGATCTGCTGTGCCCGGTGCAGCGGGGACCGGCACGGCAATGCTGTCAGTGGAGATCAAAGGGAGCTCAGTACACAATCTCCCTTTGACCTCCTCTCCTGTCCCCGATTGCAGGAAGTGATGTATATTACATCACTTCTGCATCCAGTGTCACTCTCCGGTTACAAATGCCGGTGAGAAGCTCATGAAGCAGATCTCTGCTTCATCAGCTTCTCTGGGGGTCCCTAGGTGACATTAGCGATCTTGGAGAGCCCTGATGTCTCCATAAAGAGGACCTGTTATGTGAATTGGCTACTACATAGGGGATTTCTTAGTCCCCATTGTGATAGCAATAAAGTTAAGTGTAAAAAAAAGTTTTTACAAAATGAATCCATAAAAAAATAAAGAAGCTAGAAAAAACAGTCACAAATAAAAAAAATTTAAAATAACAAAAACATGTTTTTAAAGTCCACCCGCCCCGCCCCCACGTGCAAAAAAACTGACAATTCCAATTGTGCCGCACATGTTACATATGGCCGCAAATGTCAGAATGAGAGAAATCATTTTTTTAACACTAAACTGATGAGCGGTAAAAGCTTTTAAAGTGCCGCCTATGGTCAATTTTGAGTCTGGTCATTTTCTGCGATTTCGTGGGCATGTGCAATTTTAAAGCTTGACATGTTTGGTGTCTATTTACCCGACATGACCCCGTCTTTTATATTTTACAAAAAAATGGGGGTGATAATACATTTTTCATAACATTTCATAGTGAAACAGGTTTTTTTTTACAAAATGTAGGGTACTTTTTTGTTAAATAGTAAAAAATAAAAACCCCAGTGGTGATTAAATACCAGCAAAAGAAAGCTCTACCTGTCCCCAAAAAATTGTATAAAATTTGTTTCAGTACAGCGTTGCATGACGGAATAAACGTCAGTCAAAGTACTGCAGCGCTGAATACTGAAAAATGGCCTGGCCAGGAACGGGGTGTAACACCCTGGTCTTCAAGTGGTTAAGAGAGTGGCCTTTGGAACATCATAAAACACTTTAACACCCCCTTTAGCACACCCTTAGTCTCCCTGATTGTTTTTTAATGTCTGCAAATGCCCTTTTCAGGGACCAGAAAAAGATGGCTGCTTTTTTTAGCTCAGGAGCTCCCATTTCCATCAAAATTATTAGGTAATGCTAAACATCATTTATGAGAACCAGTGACTGACATCAGATTAGACTTACCCCACCAGCAGCTTAGACATGAAACTTAGTGAAACTAAAGACCTGGCAAACTTTCTTTATGAAAGTACTTTTCATATTTAATCACCAAAGACATACCAAAGACATATGTGGGGTTTTCGAGGGGCGGGGGGGGCTTATAGGAATCAGATATCTGCCATCCCCAGGGGAATGAGTACAGGGGTACATTAGTATTCATTAACCATTTCTACAAAAGGTAAGTAAAAACACACACAATGTACCAAAGTCATTTAATAGAAAATGAAACAAAAATATATACACTATATTGCCAAAAGTATTGGTATGCCTGCCTTTACACGCACATGAACTTTAATGGCATCCCAGTTTTAGTCCGTAGGGTTCAATGTTAAGTTGGCCCACCCTTTGCAGCTATAACAGCTTCAACTCTTCTGGGAAGGCTGTCTATGGGAATGTTTGACCATTCTTCCAGAAGCGCATTTGTGAGGTCAGGTACAGATGTTGGACGAGAAGGCCTGGGACGCAGTCTCCGCTCTAATTCATCCCACAGGTGTTCTATCGGGTTCGGGTGCAGGCCAGTCAAGTTCCTCCACCCCAAACTCGCCATAGCCATGGAAACCCATTTCATGAAGCTCTCTATGCACTGTTGTTGTGCCAATCTGAAAGCCACACGAACTTTGGAGCTCTGTAGCTATTGACTCTTCAGAAACTTGCCGACTTCTGCGCACTGTTAGCATCAGCATGCGCTGACCCTGCCCTGCTGTCATTTTACGTTGCCTACCACTTACCCCGTCCATCTCGATGACCCGCCACTACAATGATCCGTTGCAAGGATGACCCACCTCCCAACAATATTCACCTATTTTACTCCTGCCACAAAATGACAGATAGTGCTACTGCCACAGAATGACAGATCCCTGATTGATGTTTTTAAACAAAAACATCAGCTGGAGGTTCGAACTGGTCAAATATGGCCAGTTTGTTCAGCACTTTGCCAAACTGCAAACAGAATGTGTTTGGGTTGAACTTGTGGTTGACCTAAATCCTAAGTGTATGCTTATTAGAGATCTCAAGAGAGCTTCACTGCTAATAGTGAACAATGAAGTGGCAACCTAGGAAATGAAAGACAGAAAAAGACAGCAAAATACAGAAGCATGGGCAAGAAACATAGAGGGGTTACAAAGAGTAGCTAGAGATATAGAAATATAGAAAGAAGTGGTCCAAACATAAAAGTTTAATGGTAGTGAAGAACAAGCAAACACTGAACAGTGGATGAAAGAGACAGAAAGGACCCAAGGGAATGCCAGGAAAACTGAGGTTTACTGTCACAAGATACAAGATAGCTGTAGAACAAAGATAGAGGCTGAGGGCAAACTCTAAACAATGATCTGGTCCAACACCAGGCTAATCGGAAAGCAATCTTAAATACCTATAAGCATAGTACAAATAGCACACCTTGTAAACAGGCAGAACATGGTCACATACTTAGCCGAATATAGTCAAGCGGTGTATTTAAAAGTGTGTCTTAAGACAAAAACTTTTTTTAACTTCAGATAGAGTTTGAATGGGTTAGAACCATGTTTAATTTGATGTGTATAAATTCAGTCTCACTATTTGCCCCTCTCTCTCTTCCTTAGTCACTGTTACAAGGACGATAAGTAATTGAAAAGCTAAAATTTCAAGGTTATATTTGGAAAAGAAAGCTATGAATACTTTTCCCATGGGGACATTTACTCTAATGATAACTCTCTACTAGGAGATTTCCCTTACTATGAATAGATTTCCACTCCCTACCTGTTGTTTCCACAAGAAATAAAGAAAAAAAAGTTTGGGCTCTTAATGTACTTAAAGTAATGAATATTATTTTAAACAGCTGAAGGAAAAATACCTACTTAGACTCAAAATAGCTGTATAAAAGTAAGGAACTAGGCAAGGTTTTATCAACATGCTCTGTTGAAAAACGATTTACCTACGTACAACAACAAAAATCCAAGAAATAAGAACTGTGATAAATGAAAAAAACAATACCTCTGTTGCAAAAAAAAAAGATTTACACAGTCCTAAACGCAACAAAAATAATCCAAGAAAAAAGAACTGTGATAAATGGACAAACCAATACCTCTGTTGAAAAAAAGATTTACCTACACGCAACAAAAGTTATCCAAGAAATAAGAACTGTGATAAATGGACAAACTCGTACCAAGGAATGGGTTTTTAGTCCAATTGCATACACTTATCTAGGTCAATAATATAGTGGCATAATAAAAACCAAATAGTGTTAGGGAGAGAGAAAGAGCTAATTACTCCACATGTCCCAAGCCCATCTTATAATGCATTATGAGGAAATATTTCTAATTTTATGATTTGTATATGAAGCATATTAATTTGGAACCCCAGGATCTCTATGGTTAGTGTTTTATTTTGATTATTTTTCCTAAAATATTAAAATATATTTTTTTAACAGTAATCTTAAAACAACAGGAAAAGAGCATGTTCAATCAATAAGAGAAGTAGCCATGCAGCAAAACATTTTTTTTTTCAATTCAGTGGTGAGCAAAACAAATAGGTAAAACATGTGAAAAATATCAATTTAAGTACAGGCGCTTGACATTGTAAAACAGCGGTGGACAATTATATATTATAGGCTGTGAGTTAATGAGAGTCAACCTTCTGCATTTCTGTGGGTCTATGACCCCATGGAATAGCAGAAAATAAGAATACATTTGGAAAGACAAAGATTAAGAATAGGGGATAGAGCATTCTGCCATGTCAAAGACAAAGGAATTGAAAGAGAAAATCTATTAGGGCTGTGTTCATGAAAATGTCATGGGAAAGTAAAAAAAAAAAAAAAAAGAAAAGAAACAAACACAGAAGATTATTTCTGATCAAGAAGGTAAAGATCAGGTAGGCATGGTCTGTGGCTGCAAGTAGCCAAACTTACTCGGCAGTTGCAAAGGGAACCTCCTGCCTCACCACTCCAACTTTTACCATTAGACACAGTGGAACCTTCTTCCAATTATCCTGGACCCATTTTGTACCAACAAAAACCCCACATAAGTCTTGTTTTTAACACTTTTCACAGAAAAAAAACCCCAGTGATATAAACATAATTTAATCGGATGTAAACATAGAACCCCACACTCTGTGCAGTGGTGTATTTAGGTTTTGTGCTGCCCTAGGCAAGACTAAACTCGGGCGCCCCCAATCTAAATTTGCCCCACCCCTTCCGGTTTAGGACATTATGCATAACCTGTCAGACGCTGGATACAGTGCGCATGCTGTTTCCAACCTCTGACAGGTTGTGCTATTAGCTGGATAGAGCAAGCGCCTGTTTAAACAGTAACAGTTGCTCGCTGTATCACTTCTGCCAGCATCAGAGAGAGGAGGTTGAGCTCATTGGTGGATTTGGGTAAGGATTATTTATTTTTCTGATAATGGCAGATGTTCCTTTCACATAGAATCTGGGCTCACATAGTAAAAAAAAACAAAAAACATATTGAGGGCTACTTCACACCACAAACAGTGTGTTCCGTCCAAATTTGGTTCCGGAACGCATCCCAGCATCACACATAACTTTCCAATGGCAGCAGATTAGGACTGATCTAAACCACCTACCAGCCTTGCACAGATCCTTGCAGATCGGCTCCTTTGTGCTCTCTACCAAGCATTCAGTCAAAGCTGAAATGGCAGGTCTGCCCCAGAGACAGGCAGATCGCCCATAAGAAAAGTATCACTGCAGTCTGCAGATGTCAGTGTCCACACACGGGACCTGAAGTTTATAGCTGCCCAGGTTGCAGGCTCTTTGTGCAGGCACTTAGCTATAGCTGCTGCTGCTGACTTCTCCCGGCTGGGCTCCGTGTGCAGGGGGGGTGGAGGAGGGGGACAGGACAGTGTATAATTGAAGAAGGAGGCGGTGTCAGGGTCCTCGGTGTGCCATACACTTATTGCTGATGGGCTTCCTTATCTGTGTGGTCTGCGCTCAGCCTAGCAGGTGAGGTTCCGTATCACTGGTTTGGGGGTGGCCGCTCTCTGGAAAGTGCCGCTCAAGGCAAATGCGCCCCTGACTCTGTGTCTAAATAAATCAGTGCTAAAAAAATTGTAATTACAAATACCAACATATAACGTCCAATTCAATGTAAGCAATCCAGTGAAAAAAATATATTTCCTTCTATTCCTCTCTATCCAAACTTGAAATCACACCCAATGCGATTTCTTTCCTAGTGTCTTCTTTAAAATGCCTTATTTGTGGCAACATAAATAGGGCTACAACATATTCTCACGGACATAGGCTCACCTTTTTCCTGGACCATATCTAACATATATAAGTATGGTCACAATTGCAAATGTTTATCAGAAGCTCTGATTTATTATATTTGTATATGATTTGGTTAGAGTACTCCACTATATATACAGTGAGGCGAATTTATTGAAACTGGAGCAGACAAAATCTGGAGCAGCTGTGCATGGCAACCAATCAGCTTCTCATTTTCATTTTCAAATCTTAACTGAACAAACTATAGAGAAAAGCTGATTGGTTGCCATGGGCAACTACTCCAGATTTTATCTGCTCCAGTTTTGATAATTTCCCCCCATAATGTTTTGTGTTGGCAGCTGGCAGAATTAGAAGTTTCATTAGCACAGAAGGTTACCTTTAATTTAAAAACACACCACAAAAAATATAAAGATCACTAAATTAATAAACAAAACCCTAAATACACCACAAAAAACACATCCTTTAAATAAAAAGAAAAACATTTTTTCAAGCAAATTTCACCTAAACAGCTCAACAAGTGAAAATTTAGAACTTTGCTGATGGCAAAATAGGTGATTTTGTGGTGAAATGAATTTGTCTGAAGTCACTCCCTAATCCGAGGAGAAATGGCTAGCGGGGGGAGGGGGGGGGAGAGCACTGCATGTCAGGATGGCTGAGGAGAGCAGAGCCGCTGGCTGTCAAATCCAGGATCGCTGGCGTCTCTTTGATCGTGGGTGGTCGAGCTGCTCTGGATGGCCGAGCAGAGGATCGGTAAATATCTGTGGGCACAGCAAACACTGGAGTGATCAGCTGATCAATCCAATGTTTGTAAACAACTGGGCACGCAAAGTACTATGTGTCCCCAGTTATGAATGAACAGGATGTGCTTTACATCACTTCCTGTTCATTCATGAGTTACTGAATGGGGAGAAGCACTCAGTGCAGAGGCTTCTACCCATTCATAACTGGATGTTAGTAAATTGTTTACTATCTCCAGTTTGTGAATTAATGGGCAGCCTCTGTACTGAGTGCTTTCCATTCATTAAGTGCTGAGGCTGCAGAAAAAGAGAATGAGGACTCAATTTATTTTTCTATTTCAAAAAAGGAAATGCCAGGAGTCTGTTTAGACCGCTTATACTTCCTCGGAGCCCCCAATAGTAAAAAAAAAAAAAACATAAATAGATACATTTTCATCTGCACATGATTGGATAATTGAAGTCAATATTCATACAATGCATCCTGTGAATATTCTCAACTCCTTTAGTATATCAGACCAATTGTGTGTTGGCAACTGCTTTTGTCCTCCACATATTTGTCATTATTAAGTAGTTACATATTTCATAGCTTTAACTTTATCAAACAGTTTGGGGAACATGTCATTCTTTTTAACCACATTTCACATCAAGAATTCAAGTCTCTCTTTCTAATGAAACATAAAGAAGTAATAAACTCTCAAACTTTATTTCAATAATGAATCCACATTACACAAATATACATTGCCCAGCCAAATAAGTCCTTATAAAAGACTTACAGTCATCATGTTTCTAAACAGTTGGTTTCAACTCTCTCAGCTCAGTTTGCCTGAGCTTACCATCCAGTATAAGATCACAAGGGGCAGAGCAGTCTCCAGCAGCTGTCCATCACTAACTTGGAGAAGGGAGTAGGATGAGGATTGTCTTGCCCTGCTGTGTCTGAGCGTTTATGGAGACATACACAGCTTACTAGCACACACAAGGGTGGTACCATAGGACCCTGCAAGGAAAGGATTCACCCTAAAACAGGATATCAGGGCCAGTGTTCAGGGCACCAGCTGATTCTGCTAAAACTTTTAAACATCATGGAGCAGCATCCATTGCAAGTGATTTATTCAGTATTTGAAATAGCATAAAAACATTTTGACTTTAATATCACTTTAAAGTGTGTGGAAATCCTAACAATGATCTTCTCTTATTTGCTCCCTTTTGGTTTGTTAAATATACCATTAAAAGCATTTTGTCATATCTGTTTATTAAGGGCAAACATAAAAATGCCTGTGTGACCTGTAAGAAATCTGATAGCTTCCTGAGATCTCTTCCTGTTCTGCACTCTTATCAGTTAGCAGTTTTACCAGATATCCCTGAGGGCTACATGTTATGGAGATGATGAGAGGGGTTTTACAAATGCAACAGCATATATTGTTATGTCTTTTGAGCTGTAGATGGCGCTGTAGTGCAATGTTACTCTATATGCATACTTATCTATAATACACAGGAAGTTTTCCTATCTAAATGTTTCCTGCGCAATGTACAACCCGAAACAATAAGCAAATCCTTGCAAAAGGAAAACTTGATGAACAGCTATACAGACTCATCACCACAGATGATCAAGTCAAGACAGCCACTCATAATCCACACAACAAATGTATCCATCTATGACACAGACGACTAGGGCACTGAAACCCAGAAGCCATAAAATATATTATAAAGAGAGGCTTGTCAGAAGATACAACCATACTGCCCAGCCAAATGCTTATGACATGCAAATGCTGTATGGAAGCAAAGCCCACAAGTACACCACTTCCACAGACCACCCAAAGAAAGACCACCCACCACATGGCGCTCATACACAGCGGCATGTACGGACCAATGAAAACCCCCACATCAGGCAGCAACAGATATCTACTGACTTTCATTGATGGTTATTCCAGGTACACAACTTATCTGGTGAAGCACAAGAATGAAACATCAAAAAAACTTCAAGAGTTAGTAGCCATGTCCAGCAATGAATTCCAACAGAAACCAGGAATTATACGCTATAGTACAACAGACAACCACACTATACATGCTATGCATGTTGTCAAATGCCAACCTACCTAAGACGTACTGGGGAGAAGCAGCCATGGCTGCAACATACCTACAGAACAGACTACTATCAAAAGCTTTTAAAAACAACCCCATTTGAAATGTGGCACGGATCAAAACCTAGCCTAAGGCACATTAGAGTGTTTGGACATAAAGCTTATGCCTATATTCCAAATGAGAAGCGATCCAAATTGGAAAATACAGTCATACAAGGTATTCTGGGGGGCTATAGTGAACAAAGTAAGGGATATAGAATCCTCCACCCAAAGACTGACAAAGTGACAATAAGTCGCAGAGTTTATTTCAATGAGAACCCTTCACCAGAAACAATGATCCCGTGAAGTCATGAAGTGAATTTGCCCAATGAACCAGCAAACAAAGCTGAGCAAAGTGAAGCTGCACAGGAGACAGAACAAGAGGCTGAACTCACAATGGATAAGTCAAGTTCCATGTTAAATTCTCCTCAACAACCCTAAATTAGAAGATCCACTCGAGCAACAAAGGAAATACCACTCTGCAAGTGGCCATATACTACACATAGCATACTCAAACCCACATCGTGGGAAGACACAAAGCCAATCAATAGAGAAGAAGAAATAAAATCACTCCAAGAAAATAAAAAATACAGAGCAAGCTGTTATCGACATGCAATATTGCTCATCAGAAAAAATGACTGCGGACGCACTCACTAAGTCATTGCCAAAGAATCTTCATAGTTTCCTTTGAGAGAAGATAAACATCATATAGCATCGCATACGCTGGTCAGACAGGGTGTCGGAAATGCAACAGTATATACTGTTATGTCTTTTGAACTGTAGATGGCGCTGTAATGCAATGTTACTCTATATTCTTATCTATGATACACAGGAAGTTTTCCTATCTATATGTTTCCTGAACAATGCTGTATACATAGATGTAATGTTTTTCTAAGCAAGTAAAACTTAATTCAGCATTCCTCAAGATCTCAGTGCTTAATCTTAACACATAACCAACAAGGGGGAGGTATTTTGCAGTCCTGTTTTAAAGTGATTAGCTGCTCCTCCATAGATACAGTATGGTAAGTGAGCATTGTCGCCCTAGGACAGGAAGTGTGTTACTTACGAGATCACTGAAAGAAAGTAAGAAAGCCCGAAAAAGGAAATTAGTGCAACCAGCACATTGAATGACTGATACATTGCAATATACTCAATTTGTGTTCTTTGGTTAAGGTAAGTTTGGAATCTTGTGACGGTATGTGTATCCACTGTAGTATATCCGATATTTCAGCAGTTTGATAGTGTGGACAATCAAGTACTGAAATTAGTTATGGACCTATTTAACTTATAATGAATGTTATAATCTTTAAATAATTTAGACTCCTTGAAATACAATTAAGATCATCATTCAGACTAGCTTCTTACTTCCAATGACACTGATTCATAAATGGTTAAATCCCTCAAAGTATAATAACAATATATGAAGAGTCATAAGCTTCAGCTAGAACAGTTCACTGCATCTTGTTTAAAATATAAAATGAAAAATACAATATAGGAATATTGTAACATCATTGTAAAGAATTGTGCGTATTTTATGACTCCACAAGTCAAGGCTCTCAATGTATGCTTCTTTCCTTTTATCTTTTTGAATAGCTGTTACATCTCCTGTTAACTGAATAGAAATCTTAAGGACAATTTCTTAATGCTCAGCAGCAAACAGAACATAACCTTATGAATTGCCATGACTTAATGTTGCTGAATAACCTCTATAATGCTTAAAGGCATTATATATTAGAAAAGATGCTTTATCAAATGCATGCATCTCAGTTGTGTACAGATGATTGCCTGCTGGAAACAATTGCACTTTCGTAGACTGTATAAATATTTAATAGGCACTAGAATATGGGTTTGCATATAAAAATGCAGAAAAATAAGATGTAGTATAAAAGATTAAAATAACAGAATACCTAAATCTCATGAGCATGATTACAGTATGTTATTGAGAAGCAACATAATGATGCTGCATAATATGCAATGACATAATCAGGCAAATGTATAGAAGGTCATCATGTTTCACTCTTTTACTTCTAAAGGCTTGATATCTATTACTGATATGCAATATGCAGAAGCCCCAAACCTTCTCTGCAGTAACAGTAAGGGGTACTTATCCGTCTTTCTGGAGCAAATCGGGCTTTACCCCTTCTGCCACACTGATCCTGCCACTTAAATGAATAGAGGTGAAAACTAGTGGTGATTGAATGTGCCTGGGTTCGATTCACAGGAGGTTTGTCGAAGTCTTCAAAAAGTCAGAAAATTGTTAACTTATGCAAAAACCCAAATGAAGTCAATCAGAGCCAAATCTTAACTATCCCCCTAAAATTCACATCAGAGCCTCATCCAGGCATACAGCCTGGCAACACAGGAAGGCCCCTCTTCCCATCTGAACCATACCAGGCCACATGCCTGCAACATGGGGCCAAGGCACCTTCTTGGCACCTTGTCCCCATGTTGATAAGAACAAGGACTCCATCCCTACATTCAGTCCCCAAGACAATGTAGGTGTCTGCCAGACAAGAATTGAAGAGTATGGTTTTCTGTTTTCAAAGTAAAAATTTCTTCCAATTTCCAGTTTCTTTACATTTAAGAGTAATCATATTCTGCAGGTCAAACACATAGGACGGTTGTCACTTGAATTGCTTATATAATGACATACTCACCCGTTCACACCTAGGGTCATATTTATCAAGTTAAACTCAAGTCAGGTAACATTGAATCTACTAACTTTGCTACCTTTATATTCTTTGAATTCCAAAATTCTTTGTATCTCTTATCTCTGTGTCTGGTGCTGCAAGATTCTAATTACCTCAGTTTGCATTCCAGCAGATAATGAAATTAAATATGAGTGTGTTACCTATACACTTCAATATTCAAGTTGCTATACTCTCTAATGTGAAATTTTTGTGATGGTGGTGCACAACTTGATTAACAGATTTTTATGTCACTTTAAAGAAATTGCAGAGTTCGGCTCTCTTTCATGGTTAGGTTAGAACGAGTCAGTTTAATGTTGGCCATACTCATGACTGTCAATAGGTGATCATTATATATACAATCAAACAATATACGAGGGCGAGTCACAAATTATCCACACTCTGGCTGTAGAATTTATTTTAATCAACTTTTAGAAAAGACAAATACATAATGTTTTTGACATAATCTACTTGCTTTTCAATACACTTTGCCCATCTGTCAAAAAGTTTTTGTATTCCCTTATTAAAAAAATGTTTTAGGCTGAGCTGTGAGCCACAAATTTACCACTGTCTTCACTTCTTCATCAGAGGTGAACCTTCGTCCTCACAGGGCTGCTGTCAGGTGACCAAATCCACATAATCCACTGCCACTTGTGTATTCGACAGAATAATTTCACATGTACGCTCAATGTTGTCATCGGTTGTGGACGAACGTCTGGCTCCTTCTTGATGGCTAACACTTGTGTGACCTTCCTTCTCTATCCATTCATACACACTTCTTCGCGACAAAACACTTTCTCCATACAGCGCACAAAGTCTTCAATAGATAACGGCTCCAGGCACACCCTCAGACCTCAAAAAATGAATCACTGCACTCTGCTCTTTTCTTGTGCAAATCACAAGTGGGGCATCAATTTTTTCTCGCACCAGAGCTACAAATGAACTGAAGTAACACATTCAGACCTGCACAGCAGTGACTGGGGAAACAGTAGCCTTGAACGAAAGCACTGATAAGACTGTAGCCAACCGAAGTTTTAATATATCTGCAGTGCTGATAATTGTTGACTCACCCTTGTACGATATGATATAACAGCAAGAAAGGAGGGAATCCATGATATGCTGTGGCTTGTTTAATCAATATTTCCCAGGTGGGCAAACAGGGATTTTTACATATTTTGGGGGAAAAAACAAGTTATCATTCATGTGGGAATTGTACATGCACATTTTTCTGATAGGCCAAAAACAAATTTAAAATGGCAGAAGATCGTCACTCTTTTTGCTGAGGTAGATGCAATGATTAGCTATCATAGCGATCATACCCATGAGTCTTGAGGAAGAATTTCTGGCACCCACGCCTTTGCACCTGTTCCACTATCTGAGGTGTTTGGACTGGAGCAGCAAGAGTGGCTGTCCTCTTTATCTCTGGCTTCCCTTAAGGTACGTGACAACAACTCTCATCTAAACCCACTGGAGATGAGACAGCAGTTGTACAGAGAGAGAGGGGCACGAGTGCCTGTGGCTGATGTGGATGCTTATAAATACTATCCTTGTTGCACTCCTTACCGAAAAATACCTTGTAGTGGGGGGTGCTCGCGGTGATGCGCATGGTGCCGCAAATATCAGCAAATTGTAGAAATGTCACCAGCATACCAGTCCTTTTAGGATAGCAAAAGCTTCATTTATTGAAGTTATTTGTCATATGAACACACCGGAGATGATGGTTAGACATGTGCACCAGCAAAAAATCTGTTTAGTTTCGTTTCGTTTTGATTCGGATTTTGCATTATTCGTTTTTTGGGTCCGAAATTAAATTCGTTTCGGAATTCAGATGTTGACGAAATTCGTTAGTGGTAGTCCGGTCGAAATTTTGTTTTTTGGACGAAATTTATTTTTTGCGCTAGTCCGGTTGAAATTTCCTAAAGGGTCTGGTATGAATTGGGGGGGGGCCTCACGCTTTTTTTCTTCATCTTCTGCAAACTAAAAAAAAAAAAGATTTTTTTTCCTAATGTCATTTTGCTGCAACGAAAATTTGTCCAAAAACTAAAATTCGACCGGACTACCGTTAACGAATTTCGGGAAATCGGGAATTCAGATTCGTTTGCATTCGTTGTAGCTGTAATTCGGAATTCGGATACATCCGAATCTCCGAAATTTCGTCCGAAATTCGTTTCGGAACGAAACGAATCGCACATGTCTAATGATGGTGCTGATAACTGAATGCCAGAGGTAGCTGGTAGTTGATAGCAGATCTGACAGCACTAGTGTGAAGAGCAGAAGCGAAGTCAGGAACAAGCCAGATCAGTAATGTGCTGGTAGCACGGTACAACAACAGGAGGCAAAACTAGTGAGGATAGTGGTACAAAATCAGGAGACAGAAGAATGGTCAGGGGACAAGCTGATGTCACAAGGCAGGCAGAAAGCAGCAGAGTCAAGAATCAAGCCAGGTCAAACAGATATCAGAAACAGGATCACATATGTAGGGTACAGCTGAACATCTCTCAGCAATGTGCAGATGCAGGAGCCCGCCTGGCACCAAGAAGAGGAGCGCATACACTACGGTGCATTGTTTTAGCGCATGCACATTCCTATTTGCAATATTGGAACTGTAGTTCAGAACACGGGCATGCATGTGCACAGCGGCCCGTGCAGAGATCCGGACAGGAGCTGTACTATGGGTGCTGACTGAAGTCATGTCTCTTTATCAACAAATTTTTCCAAACAACTCTGTGTTAGCTTGACTGTTGTATTCAATCCAATTCAGTTATTAAAAATATTAGATGATATTTAGGATAACTTTTTTATCTATTTTTAGCACTGCACTGGTTATATAGAATCATTTGGTGCTGCTGCTCTCTAATGTATAAAAGCGCAGAAATTTTAAACCTATTATCTACACATCCTTATTCTGCTGCAGAGACTCTATTACTTCCTGTTTTTGGGTAACATACAAAGGCGTTGACTAAAGTCAAATAGGCTGTACACTTTGTAAGATAATTTACACTTTGCAAAAATACTGTTTTTAAAAAAAAAACATTCTGTACATGTGATTGGGTATAATTGCAAAGTGAAATTTCACAACATTCACCAACCAAGGGAAACTGCCCTTGCAATGTGCAAATTACCTTGTGAACAGCCATTTTGCCTTTAGTAAATCAACCCCAATAGACCCCAATAGAGAGCAAGAGACATAATCTTGCCCCTGTATAAAGCATTAATAAGCCCTCATCTGGAATATGCAGATCAGTTTTGGGCACCACTTCACAAAAACGATGTTGTGGACCTGGAGAAGGCATAGAGAAGGGTAACTGACCTGATTAACTGACCTGAATTTGTTCTCTCTTGAGAAGAGGCAATTAAAGGAGAACATGATCACCCTGTCTAAATACATAAATGGTCCATATAGTGAGCTTGGTGCAAAGTTATTCACTTTAAAGTAATTGAAAAGGACAAGGGGGACTTGCTTTGTCTAAAGGAACAGAGATTTAACCTTTGCATACAGAAAGGCTTCTTTACACCAAGAGCTGTAAAAATGTCGAATGGACTACCTCAGAAACTACGTCTAACCAGCTCAGTTGATTGTTTAAAAAAAAATAACTGAATTAACTAATAAATGCACAGAATATAACTGCATATTAACAGTTTCAAGTAATAACACCATAAATTGTTGATACAGGGTAAATCCAGAGGCGTATCTATGCATTAGATGATGTTATCATTTAAAGCCTGGCATAGGAAGTGAGTAACGTAACTTACTCTGCCCCAACTCTTTGTTTACATGTGAGAGCAGTGATTGGCTGCACTGTCTGTCACTTTGGGTCTGGGGTAATGGGACATCTAAAAGGGGCACAGCTTAACTAAAGGGGCAAAGAATGCCATTGTCCCTGAGTGTCTCAGCACCCCACCTAAAGTGGTGCCTGGGGCATGTGCCCTGCCTGCCATACCCTAGATATGCCACTGGGTATATCTGATTGCCCTAGGGGATAAGGAAGAAATGTTTTACCCCATCTGGAGCAAATTGGTCCATGCTTTATAAGGGTTTGTTTTTGCCTTACTCTGGATCAACTGTGGGTAACTATGGGCATTGGATTCTGTTTAAGAGGGTTTTCTATTTATTTATTTATTTATTTTTTCATCTCCATTGGTTGAACCCAATAGACTTGTGGGTTTTTTATAACCTGACTAACTATGTAACTATGCCACAGACATTAAAACAAGCTTACAAGTTAGGGAAATTACATCAAACAACTTCATCAACATTAACGTATTTGAAGATGACAAAGAAAAAAGATTTGAACTGCTCCAAGGAAGCATGTGGCCTTGAATGGAGGAATTGGAAAAGATTCAGGAAACAGATCCTTTAAAGAATCTTCTTTATATTGCATTTCTACATTGGTCATGCAGTGATTGCACAGAGAAAATATTAATCCTCAAGAGGGGACGATCGTAACCATAAAAAGAAAAAGCAATGCAAGAAAAGCACAAAAGCGAGCAAAGCACACAACCTGAAAAGAGCAACTGCAATGTGTCCGGATGATCAGGTTTTACTAGTGCAAACATTGGATAATGAAGATTATGACTGTAAAGACCACAAATACAGAATAAGGAACAGAAGAAAGAAAAGGATTATGAACAAACTTATTGCAGAAATAAAAGAAACATGTAAAGTAAAGAGAACAAAAGAACAGTTACAGAAAGAATGGTTTAGCATTAAAAGAAAATGGAAGACATTAGAACAACTGAGCAAATTAATTGGAATTTTTTTTATGGTGTTCTCAAAGTTATATTTAATAGGATTGTTAATGTTTTCCACAGTAAAATTAATAAATTCAACGTAATATAGATATTTCAACAAACAAGAGTTTAGTATTTCAAATTTCAAATACAGTAAAATGTGTTTCTTGAAGTTTGTTAAGGGACACAGGATTTCGTTTTTCTAATATGATTGATTTATACTGTCGCCTACAAGAGAATTTGAACCCTTGCAAACAAAAAAGCCATTGGCCTGCCAGGTATAACCACTCCTTTATTTTTTTTAAAAAGCAGTACTAAGAAGATTTCAAACACAAAGGTGTGGGTCCTTTAATGAACTTAAGAAATAGATTTTACAGTAAGTACAAAAATCCTGTTTTCTTTATTGTTCATTAAGGAACACAGTAACTCTGGTGTGATTAGGGTGTCCAAAACAGTCTAACTGAGGGCAGGGCAACACAGTCATGCCCCTAAGTCCAGCCACATTGAAGAATAGTGATTTACCTGGACCTTGAGATAGGAAATCTGTTGGATCAGGAAGAGCCCTCAGGGTGTCTACCAGATAATTGATCAGAGTCAGTCTGGAGCCATGAGTATTAGTGGAATGTTCTCCGTTCAGTCCTGTAGTGTAGTGAAGGAGTTTAGAGGAAGAAAGGCATAGATCAGGCTGTAGAACATCCACTGCTTCTGCCAGAGGTTCTCTGCATCTGGTCCTGAAACAGTTTCGAGTATAAGGACTATTTTCCTGGATTCAGCCTCTGCTGGCTGAGGTAGTCTGTCTGCCAGCTATTCATGCCTGGAATGTGAATGTTGGACAAAGCTGGAACCTAGAGTTCTGCCCAGGTTAGAATCCTTTCTACCTCCCTTGCTGTAGACATCATAGAGCTTTCATAGAGTCATTGCAAACTGGTTGGCTGCTATTAAAGGGTGAGCAACCACATTAACTGCTGCTAGAATACTTGAGCTATTTTTTAAGTGTTGAGTATCTTAACCGTCTCTCCAGAGTTCATTGAGCACCAAAGAAAAAACCCTAAAAAGACTAAATTAATTTGTGCCCACCTTTCTTTTACCCCATAATAACCCATGGATTTTACCCTGAGTGAAATTCTAGCCTGCCACACTATCTAGGAGGTCATATTCAACCAGAGAGGAGGAACGACAGGGTAGAGCTTGGTGCTGATCACAATAAGTGTTCCAGTGTTGCTCATCACAGCCAGTACCATTGCTTCTAGTACTGGCAATCACACCCAGTACCAGTGTTTCCAGTGTTGCTGATCACGACCAGTGCCAGTGTTTCTAGTGTTGCTAATCATAGGCAGTGTCTGATCATAGTCAGTGCCAGTGTGTCCAGCATTACAAATCACAGCTATTTTTGGTGATCACATCTAGTTGCTAATCACGGTCAGTGTTTTCAGTGTTGCTGAACACAACCAGTTGCTAACTGCAGTCAGTATTTTCATTGTTGCTAATCAAATCAGCATCAATTAGTTTCCCTGTGTGCATGTTTTTTGTGGTATTGCCCAATTTCTAAAAACATGTACAATAACCAGAAAGCATACAAAATTCTTAGTATGACTGATGAGACCAACAAAGCAACTTCACAGTCAGATTCCGAAAGTATGAACATGTAGAAAACAGTGGTAAATGAATAAGCATCATTGATTAAGAGGATAAAGAGGTACCTGAGAAAAGAATGAGGTGCAGTGGCGTAACAATAGCTATGGCAGCCCAAGTGTCAGCTATGGGGCCTAGGGTAGGAGGGGGCCCCATTAGGGCAGCTGATTAAGAAATTAAACTGTGATGTTTCCAGTATAGCAGGGCTGAAGCAAGACCTTAGTTTCAGTAGCTTAGCAATCTTAGAAATGTAGATTTATTGCCCTCTGAACTTCTGCTAGAGACTAAAAATAACCATGTATGCCTAATGCAGTCACAAATCCCAAAGTTTCACTTTGTATAAAACCTTATAGGAGGGATGAGTTTTGTAGTTCTATAAAAAGTTTAGGAAAGCTAAAGTTTAAAGAAGTTTGTATTAGGTTTGAAGAGTAAGTGTTTGCAATAGCATTAATCATTTTATCATAATATAAAATAACATTATGGTTGTTATTATTATTAGTACTACTACAACTTTTACCCTTAGCACCTCTCCCTAGCAGTGTACTTACTATGCTGAAAGCTTTTCTGCTGCCGGCTGTTACAGAAAGAGTTAGCCAGGGGCTCCAAATGTTTTGATATGGGGGCCCATGATCTGTAGAAAAAACCCTGTTCATATGTGCTATGTCATCATTACATTACAGCATTAGGAGTGTTCAACAATCAAAGCACAGATCAAGCACCAGCAGTGGGGTGCACACCAGTAAAGTGCGCACGGAACCAGATGTGTTGTGTGTCCAAGTGACGTGCATGAGGCAAACACTAGCAGTAGGTTGTTGCAACATCAGCCATGAAAAATTAGGGCAACACAGTCCCATAGAGCCCATAATAGTGTCCCAGAGGCCCTTTTAAATTCTTTGTGGCTACCTCTAATTCAGTAGCACCTGTCACCCCCCATTTACAGCCCAACTAGGTAATCAGTTGGTAACTGAAAAATGTTCCCCCATAATTTTTTTTTGTTTTTCAACAAAGAACTATTAGATTTAATTGTAGAGCAATGTAATCTTTCTACCCAATGGTTCATTCCCAGTAATCCAGATTCCAGTTATGCCAGATGATTTAGTTACGTCGAAGTTAAGTAGAAGTTTATCACTGTATCAAAATTTAAAACATTCCTTGGTCTGACTCATGGGAATCAAGAGCTGCAATCATATTGGTTCACACACCCAAACCACCACATTTTTAATTAATGCCCAAGACATGATATCTTATCATACTGAGAATTTTGCATTTTAATGACAAATCTGTGTCCTTCCAGAAGTGAGACCACATATGATATGATCTATAAAATTATTGGCATCTACAAATTATATGTCATTCATGAATCTGCAGAAAGACCTGGTTTCCTAAAACTTAAAGAAGAAACCAAAACAACTCTAATTTACCAGTAGGACCCTACACCTGAAATGCTGTGTATGCAGCTAAGGTGGAATAAGATGTGATTCTGGTGCTACCATGTTTTACCATGTTTTACTACAGTATTAGTTTTGCCCTTTAAATGCTGTCTGCAGTTTTTCTTGTCAGGTTAAAGACCTGACACTGTTGTCTGGTAGGGGTGCTGACTACACAGCTTAACAAATCCTGATAAAAACAATTTTTTTCTGTATTTGAAATTTAGCTGTAGGTTTGCAGTTCAGCTTTAAGGAAGCCAGTGTATCTCCTACTGCAAATATATCATAATTATTTATTGTGTACCTTAGATAAATGGTGAAAACATATATCTCTGTAGTTGCAAAACTGGTACGGAAATCATACACAACCACAAACTATAGTGTACTTAAAATGTCTGCTATTCTATATTTTAGTCCGCTCAGGTTTGTACATTCTTACAGTGCAATCTTCAGAAAAAAAAATTCGAGAAAAGGAACCACATATGCTAAAGAACAGATGGTAGCCAGATAAAAAGGCCCTTTCTACAATTCACTTGAAATAAATATAACCGGACAACAATGCTTATACAGATGAAGGTCAAACAAGAGATGAATATGATGTGCCGCCACTGTATGTCAACAGAATACTGCAATGGTACTTCAGGAAAATGAGAAATCAGGCAATCAAAGATAATTTTAGGATATTATTGTCAGGTTATGTTAATAACTACTTGACAAATTGACCTTTGTAGAATACAAAATCACCAAGAGCTAAGTGTGATAAAAAGTGTTTCTGTGAAAATATAGCACTCTATAGCTAGTTAAAAGAAAATAAATTTTATGAGGCCAGAAGAAATAAAGTAGTTAAGCATAAAACATAAATATTGTGTATATAATGTAATTATGTCTTCTCCCGTTAACTTTGATTTCACATAACTGGCTTCTAGACAACAAGAACTTGCAGCACTAGGAGTTCCTGGTTTGAATCCCAGCCAGATCACTATCTGCAAGGAGTTTGCATCATCTCCCTGTGCTTGAGTGGGTTTCCTCCGAGTACTCCAGTTTCCTCCCACACTCCAAAAGACATGCTGGAAGGTTAATTGGCTCCTGTTTAATTGATCCTTGTATGTATGTATGCATGTAGGGACCTTAGATTGTGAGTTCCTTAAAGGAGAACTATGAGATGAGTGATTTTCACTCACCTCATAGTTCTAGCCGACCTGTGACAATGAGACTGTCACTGGTCGGCTCAGTAGATCGGGAGGTGAGCGAACACATACCGGGTTCCCTCACCTCTCGATCCTGTCACGGCTTTCTGCCGTGACAGGGGGAGGGCTGGATTCCCCTCTCCCCGCTCCGATCTGCCAGCGCTGACTGGCGGAACGGACGGGGGAGGGGGCGGGTACAGCTGACTCTGCCTCTAGATAGGCAGAGCCAGCTGTCACTCACGCAGCTGGGCGGATCCCGTCATCTACGTCGGGAGCCGCTCCGGCGTCTCAGTATACCGCGAGCTGTAGTTGCGGTATACTGAGCTTAGGGTAACAGGAGGACGCTAGTTTGTGTCCTCACGTTACCCTAAGGAGAACTATGGGGAAAAACACTGACCCCATAGTTCTCCTTTAAGGGCAAGGACTGATGTGAATGTGCACTACTTAAAGTGCTGCGTAAATTGTCGGCTCTATACAAATACCAATAATAAAATAAATACATTTGGCTCATAGCTGGACTTTTTCTG
>NW_017309140.1:41880-44711 GCF_000935625.1 Nanorana parkeri | reverse complement strand
CCCTGTCCAACTGTCTTTTGCTGCCCCTAGTCCAACTGTCTTTTGATAACCCTAACTCACGGGCTATCCTGATTATCACACTTCTAATTTCATACAAGCCACTCAAGACCCCCTGAGGCTGGAGGTGGAGAGGCTAAAAGAGAAGATGTACCCTATGCATTGCAGCAGTACATCTAGATGTAATGACTTGAAGTTGACATCCTACTCTGCTAGGAATGATTCTATGGGGTTGATTTACTAACCTTATAAACACGCCACGAACAAGTATACACCTCTGTAGTGTGTTCCCTCCCAGCATGATCTATTGGTGGAATCTAGACACCTTTGTAGTGTGTACACACCCAGCAGGTGTGTTGTGCAAAGCCCTGCATGAATTGCAAGGTGATGTTGTGTAAATTAGCTCTACGCTGTGTTGCTTGCGTTGATCAATGCAGGAATGTAAATGCATGAGTTAACCATTTTTGTCTAAACTGTGAAGCAGCATTATATATGCAGCATGTGCATGATTTTTCCATATATGGCATTAGTGGAAATATGCTTTTAGAGACTTGCATGCCGCTATTAGAGCGGCGTGTAGCCTATGGCGCATGTTACATGACGCGCACGTACGTAAATATATAGAAACGCGCCATACCGGCGTGAAAATGTGACACGTTGCTCGTGTTTGGTTGATAAATACGTTTTGCTGTGTAAAAATGCACACACACCTGGTGCGTGTGTGTGTTTAGGTTGGTAAATCACCCCCTATGTGTTTGACAAGAAGTCAAGGAACTGTAAATACACAACATGCATGATGGCAGTCTGAAACCTTTTATTATATATTTATATATAGGAAAGTTTAGCAGGATGTGTGTTGCTCCAGCAGCCTGCCATTGTAAGTGAGGTCCTATGTAGGCTATTCATTGCACAACCAAAATTACTGTACAACTGGCAGATTTTTGTCTTTCAAGCAGGCTAGAAAACTTTTGTCTAGTTGGACAAAAATAGACAGGCTAATGGTGTTGTTGTACAACAAAAATTTCAAGATGAAAACTGCACATGCTCAAAAGAAAATCTGTTCTTTCGATTGATGAAAATCTGCTAGTTAGTGGTGCTGACAAACGATAATTGTGAACTACATTGGTCTGTGCATGATGGGCTAGTTGAAAATTGAATGAGGGTGAGATGTCCAGACAAAAAAAGTTGTACAATGGTTGTAAGATGTATGACCACCTTAAGGGGGACAATGCTTAATAACTGTGCTGTGTATATAGAGAAGCAGTGTTGTCACCCTAAATCTGGACTATAAACACCTTCCCTCTCCGTTGCACCTACCACAGTTCAAAGCTTTTTTGTATGCACTCACAGCAGCCTTCACTGCTGTGAGTGCATACAATTTGTTTGTAATTAATAAATCTTAGAGCTGATTTGGAAAAATTCTCCAATTCGGCTCACTTTCCGGTTCAGCTATGTTGTCCTAGATTGTTCACTTCTCCTGCCTTCTCCAAACTCTTCACCCTTTTGTGAATAACCCTGTTAGTCTTTTATTATATTGTAAGGCCCCTCTGGTGTTTTTTTCCTCTTTTTCCCTTTACACAAAGTGTTGTTTCACACCCACTGCCCAAATAATCCTTCAACCTGTATAGAAGGATCCATTTCTAAGGACCACGGTTTCAGTGCCTTAGACCAGTGGTCCCCAACCCCCGGTCCGCGGATATTATGAAACGTTGACCGGTCCGCGGCGATAAAAAGGTTGGGGAGCACTGCCTTAGACTAATTGATTTACAAACTGATAGCCACTTGATGTTTGTGAGTGCAACTAATATTACTCTTGTGTACATACCCTTGTCACCCTAATAATGCTCTAAACTGTTGTGCTCTTTTCTTTTTATTATGATTGTCAAATTGACTCACCAATTGATTTCATTATTTTTTTCTTTGTTTTAGAGTCGATATTTCAGTGTATGATCTGTGAAACTTTTGGTAATATAGATAGCGGCTGCAATGCTGGGGCATAGCTAAGAATTCCACTGGGGAAATCTTGCTACTATCATCCCAGAGATTACAGCACAGTGCAATACTCAGTCGTGTTGAAGGAACTAATGGATAACCCAAATATGGGCTTTATTACTGCATCATCTCCTGACATTCAATATAATTTTTAATTTATGCTGAAGTACAAAATTTCTTGTTTAAATACTATGCCAGGAATAAAAATGTATGAGAAAAATGCTGCAGCTTATGTATTCAGGATAATGAACAAGTTAGACATCATTAAAATTTATAAGATTATTAATTGTTTTCTTTCAAAGATTACCCATGTTACCATGTAAAGAATTTTAATATACATTGAAGAGGATTTTTAGCAATTATTTGTTAATTGTTTTCCCAATTATCTGAATAGTTTTTCAAACTGAAAACTCAAGGTTATGGAGATAATTGGCCTATTATTAATACATTGGCGATAAATCATTTGACCATTACTTAGTATGCTTAGAATTATCAACCGATCATAGTTAGACTTACATAATTGCATTTTCACCACCCTTTTCTACATATTGTTTTACAGCAAAGAGTGTCTCCTTCCATTGCCTAGGAGATAAAAGAGAAACTTACCCCTAGAGAGAAAAAAGTAAAAGGTACCAGCATTGGTGCCTGGATCAGTATTTGTCCATGCTCACAGCTCGATACCAGTATCTTTCGGTTTAGAACTGTAAAGATTTGGTACAACTACACCCAACAAAGGACGATATATAGAGGGCTTAATTTAGTGTTAAGGCTTACTTAGGGGGTTATGCTAGGTTAGTCTTACGGTCAGGCATTAAGGGGTTTAATTTATGATTAAGTAAAGA
>NW_017309140.1:0-41815 GCF_000935625.1 Nanorana parkeri | reverse complement strand
GTTAAGGTATTACTTTAGTAGTTAGGTTGAGTGTTAAGGTTAGGTGAAGGTTAAGCGTTAGGAGTTAGGTGTTAAATGGTAAGGCTTAGGTTTAATCTTAGTGTTTAGAAGATGTTTAGTGCTGAGGTATCAATCAGAGGGATGTGTTATGAATAATAATGAAAAATAGGTGAAAAATAGCATTTACACATGTCCTCAGTGCTAAGAGCTAAAAAAAACAGCAGCAAGCAATAATATACCAAACCTGTCAGAATTGAAACAGGACAACTGCCTTTGCGTTAAACCTTTCTGAAGGTGGATGGTGCATCTATATATTTTGTTACTACCAGGTAAGCCAGTGACCAGGAAAAAGCATGTGCATATCAGGTGTCATAAAATTCCATTTAAAGATTCTGGACAGTAATTGCTCCAGCCAGGCAGTCACAAAATGAATAACAGTACCCACTTGATAAAGACATAAAGTAAAAGCTGTAGCCTTTGCTGATTTCTGAAATGTATCATTCCGTCATTAATGCTTACATGTTCATATAATCATTCAATCAAATATGTATTTTCTCCAATAATAAGTAACCAGGTACCTATATTTTATATTATGAACTTGATAAATCCTTAAGAAGATCCTGAAGAGTTTAAAAAAAAAATAGATTCCATGGTAACCTTTTTCTTTCAGATATTGCTCTGTAGATTCGAAGTGCTGTGAGTCCATTTTCACAATGCAAACATATACTAAAAAAGGGTTTGCATTTTAAAGGAATATTATATAGAAGATTTGAGTAATGTGTTGCTATAATTTCTAAAGCAAACTATTAGTGAATGATTTGTTAGAGAGACATTCTCATTAGGATACATATTTCCTAACAACAGTGTCTCTTAAAAATATATGTATTATACAGTACTTACTATTGCTGCCTCTGTTAGGTGAAATCACAGAGTACTACATGAATGGTCTGTGTTTACATAACATATATCATTCATGCGCAAGAGAAGGCAACGCACTTACAGGGGGCGAAGAAGCTTTGTGTAATGTAAAGCCATTGTCTTAAAGCGATTTAGAGTGATCTTTTTTTATCCAAAGCAACCTACTTTAAAGAAATCAAGTTCACCAAATGTCAAGCTCATCACTAATCCCTGCAACTGAATTCTTTTTTTACTGCTAGCATGTGCCAGAAGGCACCAATAAGAACAGAGTGAGTTGAGCTGCTGAAAAAAACAAGAGATTCTGCTGGGATTCTTGAGAATTCATTTTCACAGTTTCCAGTGAGGAATTAATTTAATGTACTGCTTGTTGGAGGCCCATAGCGTGGTCATAGGTTATTTAAGAGTATTACAGCTTTCAGAAATGTGATATTTGCATAGCATCATAGGATGACCTTTAGAAAATGTAAAAGAAAGGCCAAGTCTGCATAGGCAAAACTGAGGTTCACTTTAATGTATATGTAAACTTTATTAATTAACTTTTCTTATTTGCTTCCTTTTGGTCTGTTAAATACATTGAAAGTAACCATTATATGGGATATTGGGAACAATGATTCATCTTGTCCAATAACCCATTCGGGGCAAACCTTGTTCTGTATGTGAGGTATTTTGATGATATAGTTATCATTTGGGATAGAGGCTTTGATGAGTTAAATACGTTTATTGGATATAGTGGAAGATAACCCAACAGAATAGAATTCACACGTGTAATCAATGAGAATTCCCTTGTCTTCTTAGATCTAGAATTAGGGTTCGATCAGAATGGATTCATTACGTCAGGACCCACTTTAAGTCCACAGCAGGTAATTCCTATCTACATGCCAAAAGTGGTCATCATCCAAGATGGATCAATACTTTCCCAGAGGGCCATTTTTTATAGATCAAGACGAATGTGTGCAAGGGATGTAGATTATTAGCTACAGGGAGACATTTTCAAAAATACATTTCTAGTGAAGGGTTATGGTAAGGGAGCTGATAAAGAATATCTTTCAAAAACATAAACAGCTACCTGAACAGTCTAGGGATGCCCGTAAAAGAGAAGAATGGATCATATGAATTATGTTTCCCTACATAATATAATACTAGTGCTTTTCAAATATCTAAAAATCTCAACTAACATTTGAGAATGCTGCAAGAGGTTCTTAATCTAGTTGGCTTCCATTCACAACATTTGAAAATTATTTTCAGGAAGCCAAAAGATTTGAGAAGCTTTTGGTACCTGGTAAGGTAAGATCCAAAAATTAAACTAATATGGGCAGAGCATTATTTGGCCAAAGAGGATCGTATAGGTGCAATTTACATAATTGTGGAGCATGCAGTTTTAAGTGGCACAGAAAGAAGGAAGTTGAAAAGTGTTCCCCATTAAACAATGTATTCATTTTGGCACTCAGTTCATTATATATGGAATAATATGCCAGTGTGGCAAATTATATTCAGCAATGTAGAGCCCCATCAATCAGGATTACCCACCACCCAATGATATTGACCTACTAACACACTAACCCGCAATGCCCGACAATGTTCACCTGCCATGATCTATGCTGTAAATAACAGATATTGAGCCAGGATCTGTATGTAAACAAACGGGTCGGAATTCTTGGTGACATCTTTAACCAAATATGTCCATAATCATTTATGTTCATGACCATGTTTTATTAGTAGTGTCACCCAGAAAGTAATGTCCCTGGCACTTTTGTTTACATACACGTACCTGGCACAATCTCTGGCATGTTTGTTTAAAGAAGTCTGTTATTTGCAGCATGAGTCATGGCAGGTGAACATCGTCAGGCATGGTGGGTAAGTGTGTTGGCAGGTTAATATGGTATTTGGTCAATGAGGTCCACCAGGATCCCTGATCTGTTTGTTTACATTCCCCCGGTTTTGTTTACAGACAGCAGCCGGCTAGGGACATGTTACTGCAGCTAAATGACAGATTCCTGGCCACTGTTTCTAAACAATGTCTTTTTTAAAGGACTACTTCCTGCTGCTCCAAAAATACATGAGCATGTTTAGGCATCCCAAAAAGTCCCCCTCCATGCTGAATAGTATTTTATTTTTAATGTTTGCATTGGTACATGTCCTCTATGGCAGTGCCAGCTGCCAATGCACTTTTTTTTTAAACAAAAGCTTGCAAATTAGCCTTGTAAAAGACCAGAACAAAATAACAAGATTCAGCACCCAGAGACCTCAAAAGATTCTGTGTTTGCAAAATTCTTGCCGGGTTCCTCATACATCTCATTAGTCCTAACACACTTCCTGTCCTAGGGTAACAATGTTGCTGTTCCATAGATACAAAGTACAGTGAGGCTAATTTAGTAAAAGATTTGAGAATATTCACAGAATAATTTGTGTGATTAATTCTGCGTGCAAAGTCATTCATTTTCAAATCCTTTAGTAAATCAGTAGCCTCACTAAATGAGCGCTGCCACCTGAGAGCAGTAAGCGTTACTGGCAGAAAGTTAAAATAAAGTATACAAGTTGGAAAAAAAATGAAAACTAATGCAGCCATCACAATTAAGGACTGAGAAGCTGTAATACATTATTTTATTGTTTTGGGGTTTAGATACACTTTAAAATCTTTAAAATGTTTACAGCTGTCTGCTTTAGAATCTGAGATTGAAATAGCCAAGGTAAAATTACAAATATTTTATTGCTGATTACTCAATAATAGTAGCATGACTTTACAAAATAAGCACAATGTCTGCATTGTTTAAAGCTGATCTACAACACTGTGATCTTCTTTCAAATACCATACATTTCTTTGAAGGTTTGTGTTCCGGGGTCCTTTCTTACCAGATTCTGTTGAGCTTAGGTCTAGTTTCTGCAGGATGGATGAATCTTGACTAGTGTAGAATGTTAAGTATATTAGTCCAAAGGAGTTTAATTTTCTTTTTCTTCTTAATAAAAATCAGTGTTGCTTGAAAAATGTCTGTCACAACACTTTCACATTTATCTTAATGATCATGGTTCCTTGTAATAGCTGTGTTATTTTTCTCTTTTCTTGATGCTCAGTGGACACAGCAGCCAGTTGTCAAGCAAGTCTGGAATCCATGGCAGCACTAGTTTTAATTGGGTATAAAAAAGCTTTCACTGACATCTAGGTCAAATATGCTGAAGATTCCTATTGCAATAAACCGTTGACCCAAATGACTTTCTTAAGAAAAAGCATCGTTTGTACAGTTTGGTTAAATTATTAGATTGTTTCTAAAGATAGTTTTGGATTTGCTAGTATATGTAGTACCTGAAAACTAACATGTGGATAAAGACACACAGTCTTCATCTCTTTGAAAATGATTGTGCCCTCTTTTCCCAGAAAGCACATAGTAGATAAGGATGAAGTAATTGCAAGAACTTGCGCTAATGGAGATTGAGGATAATAAGATATTAAAAATGATAAATTGTTGTTAAAATATTAATAAAAAATTAATTAGTTAATACACATTAAAATTGATAAAAAAATGTGTGAATTTTAGTTGTTCTAGAAGGGTGTGGGAAGCTGCTGAACTAAAGGCACTCAGCCCCTATTAGAATGTATTTTCTTAAAACGTACAGCGCTAGCCGTCCTTCAAAAGTAAATATAAGAAATCAAACGTTAGGATTGAGGTTTGAAGCATGCAATTGAAGAGTAGATAAAAATATAAATATATAAATCAGACATTCAGTGAAGGGGTGTATCTCAAAAACACAATATCTTGAATTTAAATCAATGTGAATGGTTGTGTATAACAGATTATAGTCTATAAAATGATCAATGATGTATAAAATTATCTAATAAATGTTAATAAACTATGATAAATTGTGAATATATGTATCAAGTGTGGGTGATTATTGTTAATAAATAGTGAATAAAACAAACAATGTGTAACCGTTTAAATAAAATGAAATAAACTTCTATCGGTGTGTATGTGAATAGTCCAAGTCTTTTGTAGTTTTTTTAAAGTCTTTGAAAATCCATAAATATAAGACACTTCCACAGTGAAAATTCAGTGCAATAATGTGTCCAACGAAAATCCAAAAAAAGAAGAACCGAAGAAAAAATGAAGAAAAAATGCGGAGAAAATCCCCTCAAGAGAATGCACTCACCAGATCACAAGATGTTAAACACGTTTGTTTCATCAAGGTAAGCCTGGAGCTCCGTCTTTAATTCCCACGCTAGATCAGGCTTCAAGGAAGGAAGGGTCTCCCGTTTCTCCGTGGTGTTTAAACGGAGTATCCTCGTTTTTTAGGGGTCCCCCCGGTGGGATGTCCAATCAGGTAATAAAGATAAAACATACGCTCATAGTGTAATAAAACCCAGGTTTATTATGATCATACAGCATACAAGTTAAAAAGAGCGCTAAAATATATTTTAAAAAAGCTGGCTGATCACTTTAGGCGTGATTCCTTTAGACTGGATCAAATGACGTGAGAATAGGCCCGCCTCCGACGCGTTTCGTCACACAGAAGTTTTCAAGGGATGGCAGGTCTATCCACGTCATTGTCCAGTCTGTTTAAATAGTTTTTTTCTCTCATTAGTTCCAACCCTACGTGAGCACCAACAAGGGTAGACTAACTACAGATTGGTGCCGGGTTAGTCTAAAAGGTGCACGAATCTTTCAGTTAATTATATTCATATCCCCTTGAAACCGTAAACCCAGTGATTACGGCAATAATGAAAATCTTTTTTTTAGGGATAAGAGTCTATAGGTTAATTAGTTATAGGAGGAAACAGAGAAAAACAATACCCTAAGGGAATTCAGTACAAAATGGGAATAAGTGATCCAATTTTGTCCCAAAACATATCTGACAGGTGTGCGGTACAATTAAATCCTTAAAGCATATCTGGCAAATACGATACAGGAATCACAATTAGTTCCATCAGTAAAAGCTACATATGTCTCCGTAAATATATCTAACCAAATACAATAATATGTCATAAAAATATCATTATTAGTACTCCCTAATAAAAACATATAGTTTTATAAAACAATATCAGTATAATCATAAAAAATTGTGTTAGTAGAGGCGTATAAAAGAACCTTATTCTTAAAAAGCAGGAGTAGGGAGAAATCTCGATATAGATTGCATAATCGGATAGAATAAAATTAATTGAGCAAAAGACGAGAGTTCTGTTATAAAGGTTATTATGATCCATGAATAAGAAAGTGTTTATCTATCGATTGGGGCATTAATTACTATACATGTATATTAAAATCATGGTTCTGAACGATATTTTATTAGAAAAATTAATCAATATTATTATTAATATAAGAGGTATCCTCAGACGATATTTGATTAGAGAAATTACTCAAAATTAATAAAATTATAAGAGGTAGATGGCTCCAATCAATTTGGTTATATCAGACGTAGTTAAAGATTAATCATAAAAGAGGGTCTAATATTAGAACAGTTAAAAATATTAATAATAGTAATAATTTAAATTGACAAAAATTACTAAAATCATCAATAATTAAAAAAGTTATTATAATATACAGGTGTGTCATAAAAAAAGGTTATTATAATATATCTCTTTGAAGTGTTTTGATACACTATGTTTATGATAACCTTTCTTAATGTTATTTATATGTTCTTCTAGCCTCTTTTTCAATTCTCTTTTTGTTCTACCTACGTACTGTAAACCACATGGACATTCCAATAAATATGTTACATACTTGCTTGAACATGAAATAAATTTGTTTATTTTAAAAGTTTTATTAGTAATATTGGATCTAAAACCTTCTACTTTCTTTTTGTTTGCTCTAATTGTCCTGCAGCATAGGCATCTCCCGCAGGGAAAAAAACCTTTTCCTTCAAAGAAGGAAACTGTGCGTTTAGGTGGATTAAAGGCATTTTTTACTAATCTGTTCCTAAGTGTTGGTGCTCTTCTGTAGATGATATTTGGTTTGTCTGAAAGAAGAGGATTTAAAATTTTGTCTTTCTTTAGAATGTACCAATGTTTCTTGATGATAGATTCTACCTTTCTGTGTTGCAGGGAATAGTTAGTGATAAAAGATAAAGGAAACGTCCCCTCCTTTTTACCTACAGGTTTCAGGAGTTTTTCTCTGTCCGTATTAAGGACTTCTTTTTTTATTTTTTCCAGTTCCATATTATTATACCCCTTCTCTTGGAATCTGTTAATTAATAAATTAGATTGTGCCAGGTACTCATCCTCTTCAGTACAATTGCGTCTAATCCTAGTAAGTTGCCCTTTTGGTATATTTCCCAGCCATTTAGGGTGATGACAACTAGATATTGGTATGTAACCATTTTTATCTGTTGGTTTAAAAAATGTTTTGGTTACAAACCCTTTTCTTCTTAAAGATATATCTAAATCTAAAAACTGGATATTAGTATCGCTGATATTACTCGTAAAAGTGAGATTAAAAGCATTAAAATTAATTTTCTCAATAAAAGTGATGAGTGAATTTTTGTCCCCTTCCCAAATGACAATGATATCGTCAATAAATCTTTTCCATAGGATGATGTTATTCAATTTATGTTTAAAAATATATTCCTCCTCCTACTTACTCATGTATAAATTTGCTAAACTGGGCGCAAATTTGGCCCCCATGGCTACGCCTTTTTCTTGTAAATAAAATTCCCCATTATGCCAGAAATAATTTTTACACACGGCAAAGTTGGTACATTCAAGAATGAATTCTTTTTGTTTGTGTTTTAATGTGCTAAATGTATCCAGTGCCCACTGAATTGCTTCAAGCCCTTTTTGATGTGGGATAACTGTATATACCGAATTAACATCTATCGTGGCTAATAACAGGTGCTCCTTTGTTTCTATTTGTTTAAGAATATTGAGGATATCTTTACTATCCTTCAAATAAGCTTCTGTTTTAGCCACTAAAGGTTGTAAAAAATAGTCTATGTATTCCCCTAATCTTGAGATTAGGGAATCTATTCCGCTCACAATCGGTCTCCCAGGAGGTTTCTCTATATTTTTGTGTATTTTCGGTAAAAAATAGAGAATCGGTGTTCTGCATGTGGAAGGGACTAAATAATCCCTCTCCTTTTTATTTAGAAGGTCAGACTTAAATCCCTTCTGGATTAATTTATCCAATTCTTTCTTAAATCCATTTAATGGATTTTTATTTAGTTTCCTATATGTATCAATAGTCTGAAGTATATTATTCATTTCATTTTCATAGTAGGTTTTATGCATAATAACGACTCCCCCTCCTTTATCTGCCGGTCTAATAATTATATCCTTTCTAGCCTCTAAATTTTCTATCCCTTTATTTATGAACATTTTGTTTTTAGCAAACTTAATTTGCATGGTTTTAATGTCTTCTTCCACAACGTTTTTGAAGACTTCTATAAAATGGTTTGAATTATTTTTGGGATTGAAGATCAACTGATTTTTTAGCGTGGTATGTGTATATCTCCTACTAACGGTAGAGGGTATGTTAGATCCAGTGGTTGGAATTGTAGCATAATATTTTTTAATGTTTAATTTTCTTACAAATTTCTGAAGGTCTATATAGGTACTAAATTTGTTTAAGTTGTGGGCTGGGGCATACTTTAATCCTAAATTAAGAACATTTTACTCCTCTGTAGTCAGTGACACTGAACTAATGTTAAATAATCCCTTCCCTAATAACCCATGTTTTCTCTGTGTCCATAATTTCTTCCCTCCTCTACAGCCCCTCCTCGTCCTATTATATTTCTGAACCTCACTCTTTGTACTTGTGGGGTCAGATAGCGTTCTTTCCAGTTCCAACCTCCTCCCCAATGGGGTCTGAAGTTCTCTTGTTCTGTTTTTGGTGACCCCCATAATTTTGGTGGGGTCTTTCTCTCTGGAATGAGTTCTTTTGGACATTTCCTAAAAAATTGGGATTTTGACCCTGAGTATTTTTAACCCATTGACGAGTTTCGGGAAAAGCCCTGGGAGTTTGTTCCATGCTCTCATTCTCCTGTGTAAGCAGCGGATGATATCTGTCAGATAGTGGTAAGTTTAGGGCAGGTGGGGTCCCATTTTTTATTATATTTTTTATATTGGGGGAGCTAATGGATTTTTATTTAGTTTCCTATATGTATCAATAGTCTGAAGTATATTATTCATTTCATTTTCATAGTAGGTTTTATGCATAATAACGACTCCCCCTCCTTTATCTGCCGGTCTAATAATTATATCCTTTCTAGCCTCTAAATTTTCTATCCCTTTATTTATGAACATTTTGTTTTTAGCAAACTTAATTTGCATGGTTTTAATGTCTTCTTCCACAACGTTTTTGAAGACTTCTATAAAATGGTTTGAATTATTTTTGGGATTGAAGATCAACTGATTTTTTAGCGTGGTATGTGTATATCTCCTACTAACGGTAGAGGGTATGTTAGATCCAGTGGTTGGAATTGTAGCATAATATTTTTTAATGTTTAATTTTCTTACAAATTTCTGAAGGTCTATATAGGTACTAAATTTGTTTAAGTTGTGGGCTGGGGCATACTTTAATCCTAAATTAAGAACATTTTACTCCTCTGTAGTCAGTGACACTGAACTAATGTTAAATAATCCCTTCCCTAATAACCCATGTTTTCTCTGTGTCCATAATTTCTTCCCTCCTCTACAGCCCCTCCTCGTCCTATTATATTTCTGAACCTCACTCTTTGTACTTGTGGGGTCAGATAGCGTTCTTTCCAGTTCCAACCTCCTCCCCAATGGGGTCTGAAGTTCTCTTGTTCTGTTTTTGGTGACCCCCATAATTTTGGTGGGGTCTTTCTCTCTGGAATGAGTTCTTTTGGACATTTCCTAAAAAATTGGGATTTTGACCCTGAGTATTTTTAACCCATTGACGAGTTTCGGGAAAAGCCCTGGGAGTTTGTTCCATGCTCTCATTCTCCTGTGTAAGCAGCGGATGATATCTGTCAGATAGTGGTAAGTTTAGGGCAGGTGGGGTCCCATTTTTTATTATATTTTTTATATTGGGGGAGCACTATTATCCTTTTCTCTCTTTCTTTTTTATATATAGGCTTCCACGGTAAATTCTCTTCTACATTAACCTCATTGTCACAGGTACTATCATGATCCTTAAGGCTACTGTCGCAACTAATAATCCCTCCTTCTAGAGATTGCCATCTGTATATTTTTCCATGTTTGAAATCCGTCATGTCACGTATATATTTTTTATGTTTTTTTATTTTTTATTTCCAAGTCCCGTTTGCTAAGGAATTTTTCTATGTCATCAACATATGTTTTAGATTCATCTAAGTTTGGATAGGTTTCTATTTTTGTCTTTAGTTCATGAATTTTCCCTTCGATTACATTTAATTTTCGTCTTTTCCGTCTGATAATTAATTGGAGCAGTTTCTCTTCACAATGGTGAAAGAAACCGGTCCATTCTGTATTCGACTGGTCATTTAAACCGTCATTTGGTGGGGTATCCCATCTGAGGCTTCTAGGTATGATCCCGTCAGCCAAGTATCTCTCATGGGAAGCAATGTCCCACCATAAAATTAACTGTTTTTCCAATGCATATTTTAGAGATTTAAAATCGTGTTGTATATTATTGGTGTCCAATCTATTAAAGCTAAAAACCTCATTCAAGTTAATAGATCTGTTTTGAATATAATTAAAGATTTCCATTGCTGCAAGGACAGACCGGAAAAGAAACCGGTTTTAATAGATAAAGTAATTGCAAGAACTTGCGCTAATGGAGATTGAGGATAATAAGATATTTAAAATGATAAATTGTTGTTAAAATATTAATAAAAAATTAATTAGTTAATACACATTAAAATTGATAAAAAATGTGTGAATTTTAGTTGTTCTAGAAGGGTGTGGGAAGCTGCTGAACTAAAGGCACTCAGCCCCTGATCTGGTGAGTGCATTGCCTTGAGGGGATTTTCTCTGCATTTTTTCTTCGGTTCTTCTTTTTTTGGATTTTCGTTGGACACATTATTGCACTGAATGTTCACTGTGGACGTGTCTTATATTTATGGATTTTCAAAGACTTTAAAAAAACTACAAAAGACTTGGACTATTCACATACACACCGATAGAAGTTTATTTCATTTTATTTAAACGGTTACACATTGTTTGTTTTATTCACTATTTATTAACAATAATCACCCACACTTGATACATATATTCACAATTTATCATAGTTTATTAACATTTATTAGATAATTTTATACATAATTGATCATTTTATAGACTATAATCTGTTATACACAACCATTCACATTGATTTAAATTCAAGATATTGAGTTTTTGAGATACACCCCTTCAATGCATGTCTGATTTATATATTTATATTTTTTTATATTTTTATCTACTCTTCAATTGCATGCTTCAAACCACGATCCTAACGTTTGATTTCTTATATTTACTTTTGAAGGACGGCTAGCGCTGTACGTTTTAAGAAAATACATTAGATAAGGATGAGGTTTGGGTTCAAGTTGAGCATTAGTTTGACTTAAACTGAAGCAATTACCAGTTCTGGGAAAGTGGTGTACTAATGCAAAAATTTCCCCACCACAGCAACCAATTACTAATCATGCCCTTAGTTAGAATAGCCAAAAATTGAGGTTTTCTTATGTGCCAGCCCCCATCCCAGCAGGCATTTACCAGTGTGTGTGAAGAAATACTTGAAAAACATAGAGAGCTGACAGTGTTATTGCTGTTATACAGTGCTGCTAACCTGGGCTATATACAGTACTAAAAAGTGCTGTGTTGTGATAAATTATTACAGTGAATTGCAGTGTGGTGGGATACATAGTCTGTACCCCCTCCAACTCAAACTTTTTCCCTCCCCAATACCACTCATGTGCATTGCTCTGTATTGTTCTGTAAGGTCATACAGTACATAACTGCAGTTATGCTAGAGTGTGCTAGGGTCCCATATTGTGTTGCCACCAAACAGTTAACCTTTTTGTGTGTGTCAGCAACAACTTCAGTTGCTGTTAATTGTTTTGCTTGGACTACAAATCCCAAGGACGAGCCCCCAAAATCTAATGCTTATCACAAGGATGAGCCCAAATGTGGTGCTTGACAAAACTTTTACTTATATTTGTTGTCTGGTTCTTGCAGTAAAGCTCAATGAAACCAACCCAGTAGCATTTAACATACTTTACTATGCAAAAATTATGTGTGCACAAACTTAGTTACAGGAAAAGTAAAACAAAACAAACATTCAGGCTGCTGCAAACAAACATACACCATACACCTGCACCCAGTAATCTATCCGATCTAGTACATGTAATAATTTCTATAGGAGGATGCAAGTTCAGTATTCAAACAGGACTTTGTGGCAATTAAGCATTCTCAGAAAAATGGCTTCTGGTTGCAGTCTCTCTCAAAGTCCTTTGCTGCATTGATGTTCTCATTGGTCAAAGTTGCATGGTAAGTTGCCTGGTGAGGTTCCAAATTCACTTTTGAGCTACTGGCTTTTTATTAGAGAAATTGTCATCCCACCTGTGGGCTGTGCCCTCAACACTTGTATGAGAGCCTATGCAAGATGTATTTCACTTTTTCCAACTCTAGATGGCAGAATTGTGTCATGCAACAGTCAGTAGGTGCCAAAGTGTCCGACTAAGCTTTAACCAGCCTAAGCATGGTGCTTATGTAAAGTTTCCCCATACCAATATCCCATTGTGAGTTAGCTAGATATGAATAATGGAGAATAATGGGCAGCTATACCATTATCAGAAAACCAGTTTGGTCTGTTTATAAGGCACCCACCCATTGTGAGAAACCAGCTTTCTTTCAACAGTTGATTACATTAACAATACACTTGCTTGCTGTGTGTGTGCCTGAAAAATCCATTAGCAGATTATATATATGTACATATGTACATATATTTATATATACATATACAGTACTGTGCAAAAGTTTTAGGCAGGTGTGAGAAAATGCTCTAATGTTAGAATGCTTTCAGAAATAAAAGTGTTAATAGTTTATTTTTATCTATTAACAAAATTAAAGGTAAATGGCCAGAAGAGAAATCCAAATCCAATCAATATTTGGTGTGACCACCCTTTGCCATCAAATCAGCATCAATTCTCCAAAGAACACTTGCACACTTGTTTTTGAAGGAACTTGGAAGGTAGGCAGTCATGCTCCCCATTTCTGGGGACCATATTTCACCCTGGAATTCCACTTGAAATCTTTTATTAACTAAACACACTTAATAAGTAAACCACTGATGCAAAAAAAAAAAAAAAAAAATTCCACTTAATGACTATCTGATTATAGAGACATAAACATATGTTTCTTTTCTGCATTATAACACTATTTAAACTTTTTCAATATAATGGAAAATTGAGTTTGAATGCATACATCTCCTTGCATGATACAGGTGATCTATCATGATTCTGCTAATTAGTTCTTCAGTTCCTCCCTCTCTTGAGTCTAATTTCACACAAGTTTGCATTTCCATTTATAATACTGTTGTAACGATTTAGTCATGGAAATCTCCAAAAAGTGTCTTTGGATCTTTCGCCGTTTGCGCTCCAGAAGGAAAGGCTAAATTTGAAGATCAATATTCACTCCTTGTGGTTTTTACGTTTTCAAATCGCATGGATAAGATACTTATCATGTACATTCATTATGAATGTGAACCGTTGATGCCATCGCAAAAACGTGCCTTTGCGCAATTGACATTTAGTGTTTATTTACTACTGTCTCTCATGCAGCTGCTGTTTCAATAATTAAGCAAATGTTAAAAGCTGAGGATGGTTACCATGAGAATGATCTTATTATTCAGCTGTAAGTAACTATAACAATTAGTTGGAATATGCGAAAGAGCTCTTAACTTCAAACAGGTGATAGCTTTGATAGTCATCCTGTTACCAGCAACTAATTATTACTTTGGAACATATCGGGACCTGGTTACATACAAGTAGTATACGAACAGACCGCACTATCCAGAGAATTCCAATACTAAATACTTTATTGAAATTCACAGCAAATCCAGTATAACAGTGAATAAAAGTGTATAAAGCAACACATCTCTCACATGTTTCACCTGTAGGCTTATTCATACCACTATCAATAAGCCTACGGGTGAAACATGTGAGAGGTTGTAGCTGGTTGGGGGTGTGCAGTGCTGGCATTTGTTGCTTTATACACTTTTATTCACTGTTATACTGGATTTGCTGTGAATTTCAATAAAGTCTGAAGGATTGGAATTCTCTGGATAGTGCAGTCTGTTCATATACTACTACATTCCAATGTGGAGACGCACCTATTGGACCAGATTTCAGTTCAGCACTACACAGAATGTTTCAAAAAAACAAGAGTTCTAAAAAATCAACAGATATTTGTCTGTACTAGGAGAAAATGTTCTTCTCCTGAAACCTAATGCAGCCACCACATCTAAGGGTTGTTATGCTGCAATTTCTTACTTTTTTGTTCTTGGGTTAAGATATACTTTAAGTAATAATACCCAAATCATTAGTCTCGATAGACAGTATATGGATAATCAGATAATAGACGTAGGGATGTTCAGATACCCAGTACCGTACTCGGTACAAGTACAAGTGCATGTCCAGATACTTTTCCAGATCCAAGACTAGACTAGAGAAAAAATGAAAAGTTAGAAGGCAGCTGTCATTTGTAAGGAGCACACGGAGCTCCTGGGATTTGTACATCCCCATTTTAATGCATTATTTTTTTAAATAAATATATATAAGTGATGCACAGATAAAATTTTTCCAAGTACAAGTACTGATACTTGCCCAAGTACTCACAGATACAAGAACTGATACATTTTTGTTTTTTGTCATGTAACAGTTTTTTCTAAAACAATACAGACTAATGATTTCAGGACAGTCGTGGAGATCCAAAGCCAAGTCCCAGCTGCAACCGCTGCAACCTTGGTAGTTCTCGTGAAAATACCAAGTATCGGCACTGGTATCTGAACCGGTATCTGGACATCCCTAAATAGAAGACTATCCTTGGACACAAAAAGTAGGGTTTGCTGCCAAGAAGGAGAAGGCTGGAATTTGGAAATGAGTGCATATTCCTATTAAATATAATGATCTGACCCATCAGCCACCTCCTGGGTAGATCAGTTAAACATTTACTAGAATCAGAACCAGGGACTTCAAAATCTTATTTACAGCATGTTTTTAATACATTAGTTAGCTTATCCAAAATTGTCCCAAATGAACAGTGTGCCTAAAACAGCACTCCAAAACCAATTACTATGTGAGTCGATTCCGACCCTTCAAAGCAGGAGTTGCACTAAATTATTTAAGGGCCTTACTGCAGTTTATACCAGCACTCACCAATCAGGAGAGAGTAAGTGTATTTTGGGAGGCACCCTTTTGCACCTAAAGGATGTGGTTTGTGGGTCTAAAGTGAATGGGAAATATTTGAGTATATCGTTCATCATTAAAGCTGGCCATACACAAGTAGATTTCCAAACGAATGTTCATACAAACTTTTTTACCACCCGATAATGCCATTACATACTTGATGAATCTCCATTGAAAATTAATTTGATTTTAACGTTCAATTTTGTAATGAATGGATTTTCCCGAACAAAAAGCACATTCGCTGTTAGAATTTTGTTTGTTTGAGAAACAATTTCCATCCTGATCCTTCAAGTTTTTGTGTCACTACAGTCGAAATTGATTGTCAATTTGAACCCATCAACTAACAAAAAGTCAAATGAAAGATCTTTCGTATGAAAGTTCTTTTGAAAATCTAAGCAGTGTATGGACAACTTTTAAAATAATATGTATTTATTCAAATCAACCAATCATATAATCCTTTACATAAAAAACATATACAATATATATTTCATAACAACCTTATAATGCATCACCTAACAGAAAGTCAAATGAAAGATCTTTCGCATGAAAGTTCTTTCGAAAATCTAAGCAGTGTATGGACAACTTTTAAAATAATATTTATTTATTCAAATCAACCAATCATATAATCCTTTACATAAAAAACATATACAATATATATTTCATAACAACCTTATAATGCATCACCTCGCTCCTCTTCAAAATCTCGAAATATTTAACAGTCCACATCATAACATAACATCCCCCACCCGTGGTTCTATAGCCCAATCCCACACACACAAGAGGAAAAGGAGAGTGTATGGCCAACTTTAGTCTGCTGTAGGGGAGTCTCATGATAGGCTGGTTCCTTTTTACCCATCCTCTCCTGATTGGTGGGTGTAAGTACAATTTGTAGAGAGATGCTTAAAAACTATTTGCCTCTATCACTATAAAATTGATTTTAAATGCCTGTGACTTTCTCAATTCCCTCTGGAGCTTCTTGCTATATCTGGGTGCCAGGAGGATCTTCTGGTTTCCAGTAGACATCATTGCTTGAAACATGTCCCAGGATTCTTTGAGACTCAAGTGTAGTTTCTGGGTGGTTATGGGGGTGGTGGATGAGGATTTACTGTTATGTGATCACCACCCATGGCCCATTACTGGGTGGGATTATATGCTAATTGTACCCACCTCACCCAGCATCAGCATTGTTTACATTATGACATCACCTCTGCAGTCTCCGGAACTACAGAGGTGGGTTAAAACAATACTGCCAAGGACAGGAAGTGGCTGTTTGACTTTTAAGAATTGATTTTTAACCCTTACACCCAGAGAATGTCCAATGTTTCTAAGTACCATTCTAGTGGCAGTGGCGCCATGTGAATTGCATTCACTCAACTACCTGCCAGGTGGAAGGGTTATAAACCAACCACTATCTGCTGCACAGTCAAAAGTACTTTATTCACTTTAAAACCTAAAACATATTTACATTCTGATTGCAGACATGCTGTATTTCTCTTAAGGTAGTGAAAACCAGGGCAGCATTATGAGGTATTTACATATGGTATCTTACTTTTTTTTTTAACCAAGGTTGTTTTGAGTAATTCAGTTGCATAAAAAAGAACTTAAGTTTGAGCTGCTCTTTGTGTCACACTGTTCATTTGTAGATTATTTTGGATAACATGAAGAATGTAGTAAAGATTCAACTGTTTCAAATAAGATTTTAAAGTCCCTAGTGCTGATTCTTGTGGATGGTTCACAGGAGAAACCAGGGATGATCCAATCTGCAACAGATTGGATCCAAGCCACTTTATAATAAGGACTATAGACATATTCTTTTTAGAGCCTTCACATGCCAATGTGGCTTTGCTATAGCATCTTCCATCTTCCATGACATCCCCCCTTGGGGAGAGATTGTCACAGGCTACATATGAGCCAATCTCACAATTTACAAAAATCCCATCAGCATATTAAGAAGAACAGGTAGTTATGAAACGTTTAAGATGTTGGAAACTTTTCACAATTTCTTATTTTATATTTATTAATATATTTTATTATTATTTTGTGATGAAAAAATAAAGTAAAGTATTATATATTATATGATATGAAGAGTTTTCTTCCACAAGTACCTACACTGAATACATTCTCATCTTGTAAAATGTTTACAAGCCATTCTGTCTTATAAAGCATATCAAAGAATAATTTTTCATGCCTGCTATCTTGCTTTTACATGCAGCTTTCCATCACATTAAACTTTTACTGTAGCCTTTGAACTATAAAATTTAATGTTGCTCTTAAATCCATTACAATGCAATAACTCACAAACCAGACATGTTACATATTATTTTTGTTTGAATAAAGTGAAGGGATTTAGAAACATACTGTGTGGCTTCTTTAGCTTCAAAGATCAAGTTTTCATATTCTGGAATGTTGGAATGTTAGCAGGATTATCTCAAAACATTTACTTTACCTTCAGCTTTTTATAATAATGAGAAGACTTGAGACTTATTTCTGAAGGTCAAAAATTACTATTTCACTTTTTTTTCATCTGAAATGTAATTTCTGATAGCTTTACCTACTTATTAAAGTGACATTAAAGTAAAAAAAATGTTTCCCTCCCCCCCATGTTAATGTTAGCACTTACCTTAAATGATGTCTCTTATTCCGATCTTCTTCTTTCTTCCTGATGTTTTCATCTGTCCCTCCAGCGGTGCAGCGTCTCTCCGATCCAGCGCTGACTGCTCTGTCTCTCCGATCACTTACCTTGCGTCTCTGCTCGTCTCCTGGCCGAGAATCCGAACTGCGCATGCACCCGCCCCAAGATGCTTTGCGGCCGCCCAAACAGTTTTGTTTTCTCGGGCGGGAGCGCGCAAAGAAAAAAGGTAAGTTTAAACCGCTGTTTTAGCGTTTTTTTTAAAACTGTTTGCCTATATCTTCTGCCTGATTGCAGTAGATATAGGCAAAAAAACGGGAGGGTTTAGAACCTCTTTAAGATGCTGTGGGCAGTTATCAATAAAGCAAGTGGAGTGCAATATACATTTGTTAATCTTGCTGCTGTACTTTATAAATGTGCATTGTGTTTTATTTTTATGCATTGTGTTTTATTTTTATACTGTAAGTAAGGTTACAGTAAAGCTATGCCACTGCTTTATAAGTAGGGTCCGGGTGAAGGAATAGCCCCACTGCAAGGATAGTTTTTTGTTTGTCCCCCAGGCAAACAGCTACATACTTAAATTAAATACATCTAAGGGAGCTGTTTTACTTTCCAAATTATTTGCATTTCTGTCCATCTAGTTCTAAGATTAACACAGCTCTGTAACACTACACAGTCCTGTCTGGTGGTGGAGCAGACCTGATTTTACTCTGCTGCAGTTCATTAGCACTTACAGGTCTCCTCCCTCACCACCCCCCTGTGATAGATCAGTGATGAGAGTAGCTCCTTGTGTAGTATCTCCCTCCCCCAGCAACTATAGGGGCCCATATGGATTTCACTATGAGGCTAAGTCTGGAAATGTTTACTGTATATAAGAATGTGGGCAGTTGTCCTGCCCCTGGTACCCTTTGTGCTGCCACTGGTGCTTTAATTTGGGGTTTTACCAGACATTTGTCAGTCACAGCACCCTTTAAATGTATGCAAAATAATGGGGCTCCCCAGTCTAAAGTGTAAACATGTAAATGTAAAAAATGACACGTGACCCCTCCAAAATTCATATCTGGCCCATATCCCAGATAGGGATCTGGTATGAATTTTAGAGGGGGGCCACATGCAAAAACACCCAAAAAAGGGGTTTCCCCCTTTCCATCAGAGTCCCTCTTAAAGGAGGAGCCCCCTTGATATCAGAACCCCCCATAACATCAGAATCCCACCTTTCACATCAGAGTTCCCCTTTACATCAGGACCCCTTTGCATTAGGAGCCCCCTTTACATCAGAGTCCCCCTCTCACAATATGAACCTCCTTTCACATCAGACCCCCTCCTTTCACATCACAAGCCCCCTTCATATCACAAGCCCCCTTCACATTAGCAACCTGTGTTTCATCAGATGCCCCCCTTTTACATCAGAGTCCCCTTTTCACATTATAGTTCCCCCTTCACATCAGAAGCCTGTCTTATTCATGGAAAGACATGACACTACAACATTTTCAAGGTACCCCTGAGGAGGGTAGAAGGCATCCCAGGGTTTCATAGGACTCTGGTTTAGAAAGGCTGCTGTAAATCATAAAAAAATCAGAAGTAGATGTGTGCCATAGGGGGCATCACTGTTCAGTATGCATAGAGCCGTGTGAAGTATGTCAAACATATGGTTGAGGTCTGAGCTGGGGTCATACAGTATGAGGGATCCCCAGATGGACTTCCATGGATCATAAGCTAATTTTTAAAGCATTTGCTCTGCAATTTAAAATAACAGTCATTTGTAAATGTTCATCAGTACTCTATAGATCTAAGTATGGCAATTAGTTATAATCCACCATAGCTAAGGTCATAAATCATAATGATCATGTGACTGATGCATAACTGATCTAATTAGCCCCTTCTCTCTGTTACATGAATGAAAATAGGTAAGATAAATTGGTTAATCATTTTTTAAGGAGCACTTGGTGGTTAATGCTATTTAAGACTGCATGTAATAAAAGATTACCTTATTACTAAAAGCACTTTCTTTAATCATTTTTAGAGTGTTTTCCTCATGTAGATATATAATGAACAATTATGTAGTTTTAGCCAGCTTTTTGTGCTAATGAATAGAATAATCCAGCCTTGCATAGCAAATCGATTCATAATGCTATTGCAAGCTTAGACAACACAGATAAATAAGGGTCATTGTTAAAAATCAATTTATTCAATCAGAGCTACTTTGCGTTGCATCTCATAAATACATCAAATCTGATTTTTATGTTGAAAAATACATGGTTTAGATAGATAGAAAAACAAAAGCATTACTCTATGGGAAGAAATCACATATATTTTAGATATACACATTTAGTTTAGAAATCACATGTATTTTAGATATACTTCAGTCAAAGAAAATGTTGCCTACTGGAATGTGTCCTATTTAATTCTTACTGCCTGCTAAAAGAGCCTCTTCCCTAATTTTGTTCTTTCTGAAATTATATCTGTAGCACAAATAAATAAATACATGAGTACAAACATATATACTTAGACAAGAGAAATTCCTATTCATGGGGCAGTTTTCCTTGTGTCGGGATCTCAATATTGGATGCTTTAAGCACAGAACCGCTTGGATCCTGGTGCACGATGAGATAAAGATGCAGTAAAGTAAGGCTTTGTTACCTTTGGGCTAATTTTAGTGGCTTTGTTAAATTGACACTCTAGTGTTAAATCATAAAAATGCATTCAAGTACCTTAACTATTAACAAAAATGTAGCTTATTTGGGTATCATTTGGCAGTAGATCCTGAAATCATCTCTGAATTCACGCTGACACTGTCCTTCCTTCTGGAGGATGGCTACTTTTGTTCGCCATGGTCCCTGTGTGTGTTGTAAAGTAGCCACCACACCAAACTCGCTCCCAATGGACTACAATCTCACGTTTAGTTTTCTAATTTGTATTGAGATTGCATTCTATCACAGGAGTGAGTTTAGAGCAGCTACTTTACAACACACACTTTAAAAGTTAAGATACTTGAATGCATTTTTAAGGTTTAACTTCTGAGTTTAGTGTCACTTTAAGTATTTGGCTAAAGCTCTGGGTTCCTCCATCCTTTTTTTTTTTAACTATATATATCTTTTTAGGCCAGTCACATGATGCACTGAGACCACTTCCTCTGCAGATATTCCAGTGGTGGGCAATCCTTAATTATGTAGAAAGTGGCACTAATGTGATGACATCAGTGCTGCTCTCTGCATCATTGTATGTGAGTGTATGACACTACAGAGAGACCCCCTTAGAGGGCAGGTGCAATGACACCCTGTGCTCACAGGATGCCCTCAGTCTTCCAGGTTGAATGACGAAAAATCTTAAGCATCTGACACACAGTACTTTCAGATGTGTTAGATGCAGAGGCCAATTAATGGAATGGCACCTTGGAGAGCAGTGGGTAGGCCAGGCATTTGACCCATCTGGCAGTGTGTTGGATGCTATCGATTCTTTAGCTGTCGTAGCACTTGTGTTGGAAAAGTGATTTTAATAAGCCCCAGAATAGCGCCCATTCATTTTTTATGGTCAGGGTGCCCTTGAACTGGATCTGCTTCTATGGTGTGGTTCAGTAGAACAGTTTTATCTGAAACAATTGGCAACAAGAATTGCAAAACTTCACCTTGGCTATTGTTTCCCAGTACTGTACGAATACATCTGAGTTTGTAATATATGTCTTTGAAACGGTGTCAAAGTAGACAGACCGCATTCCTTTAGAGCATATTAATTCTGCTTCTACTGTTATTTGTCTTTTTATACAGATAAGACAGCTGTGCCTTGCATTCAGTTCGAATAATAAGTCTTTGGTGGTTGAATAATGTACATTTTATAAATAATACATTGAGAAGAAAGTAGACATATGCCAATGACATAAAATTGGCACAGTTTAATTTTTAACATATCTTCTTTCTTGAAGACTTTAAAGGGGAAGATGTGCAATGAATATTATTGTAAGTAGTTAATATTAATACACAATTTTACATAGCTGAATTTTAATTTAAAATCACAGATAATTTTTATATTCTATGCTAATTGAGTTCCTGTTCCTACAGTAAAGTTCAACTCTCTGCTTACACAACAAATTAACATTAACAAGGAAATGCACTTACTAGGAAAAGTGCTAGATCCTAATGATGAAGCACAGCTTGTTAATGCTTTATTGTTACACATGTATTTACTATGTGCACAAAACAGACAAACATTTGGTATTTGGAGTTACTTGTTAAAAAATAGGAATAAAATAAAATTGCCTTTGCATTTAAAGGGGATTTGTACTTTTGGTACAATTGTCCTTAAACCTATGCCCCACCCTCTGCGTGCAGTCTACCTTTAAAAACATACTTTTGTCTCCATTCCAGCTATCTCTACTGTGTGGCCATGTCTGGCACCACATAGTCTTTGCAACAAAAACATAGTGCTAGGTCCTTTTTATACTGCACATGCATGCTGCGGCCCCATTCATTCCTATTGTTGACTTGGAGATCGTAATGAGTGCAGCTCAAACATGCAAATGAATGGGGAGACTGCACAGGGCAGGAACGCACAGTTAAGATCACAGGTATGGGGAGGAAGTTAACAATTTGACTGGGTGGACTGTTCATAACTGTATTAAAGGAGTTGTTGTAAAGTCCCAGCAATACTCTCCTGTTATAACATCAGCATTGTAACAGGAATTCGTACTATAGTTGTTTTTGATGCAATCAAAGCTTACTTGAAAAAAATCCCTTTTATGTAGTGAGTGCTGCCTTCTGCCTGCCCATCCCTTTGATCAACTTCCTGGATTCCCAGTGTGCTCTGCATTTCTTTCCCTGCTGCTTGAAGTGATGCAACCTCGATTTCTCAAGACTATATATCCCATCATGCATTGCTTCCAGCAAGCAATGTTAATGTTACATTGATGAGACGTTGAGTTGTAGTGCATATTGACAGGGCTGAGTGAAATTGTGTCATTGCAGTGAGGAAGTACATCCTATGGGCATCTTCAATAAGTAAGTTTACAAACTTCTAGATTGATATGGTTATTAGGAGTGTGATAGAATTTGTTAAAAAAATCAATAGAAATACATATGTATTTCTAGTTTATAGATACCCTTTAAAAGCACATTTGTCTTTTTAAATGTAGAGTATATTGTATAGTATTGTGCCCCAAAGCACTTTTAATAAAATGCTGCTGGCTACAACATAAAAATGTTTAGACAATTTCTATATTTTACAAGTAGGAGCAAGTGATGGCAGTGCCCATAATAAAATAATAAAGTAGGTGCTATCTTTCACATAGTTATTGCTGTCTCATTGCACTTCTAATAAAATGAAAGTGTGTGTTGAATACATATTGGGCATTTCAGGCTGCTGTTGTTGGACTCAAAAGCAGCTCACTCAATCCTTCTTGCTAGCCATTAGCCAATTGAAGGGTTTAGATTGTAAAATGCCCCAGCTGTTCTCTGGTTTATTATAGTAAATCTGTTGCTAAAGTCAAAATGTAAACCAAAGTATACGATGAATAGAAAATAGTAAATATTAATCTCTCTTGCAATATACACTGCTAATTTCCACTATAATTAAGAAAAACCACCACCCAAATAACCTTTAGAATCCAACACACTTCTGGGAGCTTTAGGTCCCATGACCTCTGCCACCCGTAGTGTCTCGGTCTGCTGCCCCTACATCATTTCAGGATACAGTAGAGATGTAGGGGCTGTCAAATTGAACTACTGAATATATCAAGGAACAAGAATCAAGGAACAAGGCTGGGGGCAGGGAGGTGACTTTGCTTTCTTTACTGAACTGCAGTTTGGCCTCTTTACACCTTTAACCCCTTGCTGTCCGCTCAACGTAAAAACACGGGCGGACGTACATTTATGTGATTTGTTTTCTGCTCACGCGCACCCAAGCGGGAGCACGCTAGTAGAATCTCGCCGGGAATGTGAACAGCCATTACCGGCTGTTACATACAAATAGTCAGCATAAATGTATAATGTAAATGTCTCTTCTCCTTCTCTCTCTAAAGGCGGAAGCGATGTTTATTACATCACTTTTGCCTTTAGCTGTTATTTCTCTGGCTGCTTTAGCCATAGAAGAAGCTGGTGAAGCAGATTTCTGCTTTATCAGCTTCTTTCGGGGCTTCCAGATGACATTGGGGGTCTTAGAAACCCCTGATGTCTCCAAAAAGTGGACCTATCAATGTTTTTTGGCTATCACATAGGGGGCTTTTTAGCTACCTAAAGTGATAGCAATCAAAATAAAAGTTAAAATAAAGAAAAAAATCATATAACTAAAAAACATCCAAAAAAAGTTTTAATTCCCGCACTTATAAACGTAAATACTACACAAGCTGAGATCTATGTACATGGATAGAGAACTGGCTACGGGAACGCGTACAGAGAGTATCCATAAATGGAACCTTTTCAGACTGGGCTAGTGTCATGAGCGGTTTGCCTCAGGGTCTGTGCTGGGTCCCATATTGTTCAACCTATTTATTAACGACATTGGGGAGGGTGTAAATAGTCATGTTTCAGTGTTTGCAGATGATACAAAAATAGGGAGGGTCTTAGAAACGGACCAAAACAGTATAACACTGCAGGAGGATCTGGATAGAATAGGGGAATGGGCAAGTATATGGCAGATGAGGTTTAATGTCGATAAATGCAAAGTAATGCACTTTGGGAATAAAAATAAACAAATGGGTTATACAATTATGGGTGTCCCAACTAGGGAAGTCAGAAATAGAAAAAGATTTGGGGGTCATGGTAGACCACAAACTGAATGGTAGCTTGCAGTGCCAGGCTGCTGTAAACAAAGCAAGTAGAGTCCTGTCCTGTATTAAGAAGGAGATGTATTGTAGAGACAAGTCTATAATTTTACCACTTTATAAATCACTGGTTCGGCCTCTCCTGGAGTATGCGGTCCAGTTTTGGTCACCAGTACTCAGAAAAGATGTCCTTGAGCTAGAGAGAGTCCAGCGGAGGGCAACCAAACTAATTAGGGGAATGGAGAACCTGAGCTACGACACAAGGCTACTAAATTTAAACATGTTCACATTGGAAGTAAGGAGATTAAGGGGGATATGATTTTCATGTACAAAATGATCAATGGAGACAACAATATCAGCAACAAACTCTTTAAGATTAACCCCATTACAAAAACTAGAGGCCACCACCTAAAATTAGTGTAAAAAAATTCCAGCACAAGCGGCGAAGCGGGTTCTTCACAGTAAGAACGGTTAGGGTCTGGAACTCACTGCCGCCGGTGGAATTGTTTAAGAAACTTTTGGACGATTTCCTGAGAGACCGTAATATACAGGGGTACAAGTACTCCTAAGAATGAGATGAAAATAGGTTGGACTTGATGGACTTATGTCTTTATTCAACCTCAAATACTATGTAACTATGTAACTTTGTAAATTATTTGCACTGCAGCCCATAGTCGCTGGGTAACTTTTAGAATGTTCAACATCATCCAGCCCCTTCTTCACTAGTCTTGCTGTCAATGACACATCCCCTGTAGTCCTCTGTATTGCCATCGATGTTGTCATCATGGTGCCATTGTGACAATTGGGCATTACATGCCAGGGTCTGCATACTAATGCAGCCTGCTCAGTAACACCCATTCTCTTTAACTGATATAAAGGGTACCCTGCTAATCCCTCTCAATGGCAATCACAAGTAAAAGAGTCTCACAGATCCAGCAATGATGTTAAAGAGTCTAAAAAGTAAAATATCAACAAAATCGCAATGTATTTAAAAATATATATTTTTGCTCTTTTATTTGGTGATACAGAGTAAAGTTTGGTTGCCTGGAGTTTAGCTTTAAATATATAAATCTGTGCTTTGTTCCCATCTTCAATCAATACCTTCAATATAAAAACAACCAGCTTTCCCAACCAGCCAGCAATCTACATTCAAGTAACATGACTAGTGAATCAATACATCTAGAACATTGTTCCTCCATTTGAAATCATGACCAAAGCCAGCTTCTGAAATACCTCATAGCACATTGAGGGGATTTTTCTAAAACTGCAGCAGACAGAATCTAGAGCAGTTGCTTATGGCAACCGATCAGCATCCACCTTTCGTTTTCAAAGCTTAACTAAACAAACTGAAGAGAGAAGCTGCAGCTTTGATACATTCCCCCCATTGTCTTTATTTTATGTTATTTAATTTTCATTGTCTTAATCTGTAAATTCAAATATATCTATCCTGTATATTACACAAAACTAGATTGTACAGTGAATTCATGCTTTAGGGAAATACCATTTGGAACCACTACAGCATGTTTATAAAATACATCTCCATTTTTTTAAATCTCATGCCAGTTTACGCTGGAATTCTTTTTAATTAAGATTTTATGCCATTACCCAGGCATAATGCCCACCAAATGAACAGTAGTAATTCATGTACACTGAAAAAGAAGCATCTGCTCTGGAATTGTATCTGACTTTCAAACACTGGTTACATTTCTGCTTATCAATCATTCTGACCAGCTAGACATACTGAGCGCTGTTCTTTTTTCTGGGGTCCAAAACTGCAATTTTGCTGCCAGAAAAATGCTGATTAACCCGATCCTTGCAAAACAGCCAGGCCAAACGATTCAAAGCTATTCAGATGTTTAGATGTCTTTGATCTGCCCATCAAGGACTTCTTGAAAATGAAGCTTGACTTTTTTAAACTACAGAGACAAAAAGGAAAAAGACACCCAGACCACTTTAAACCTTGCATTTCCTGGGGGCTCCCCAAATATGACATAAGAGATTATATACCAACATTGTTCTCTGCTCTGTAATATCACCATCACTGGGCTGTCAAATGACTTCTATGGTCCAAGGAGGACATGCAAGAATCAAACAGGATGGCACTGTGAGCATAGTAATTGGTTCACTGTTCTCATGTGACCTTGTTTTTGTTTTATGTTAATTCACCTAAGGCTTGGACTAAGATTGACATCAGTATGCAGTAAAACACTGCTACCAATCAAACAAAAGCTATTCAGTTAAACCAATGAAAGAGCTTACTACACGGATTACCGTAGTATGCAGATTTATTATTATGTCTTTTAAAATAGATTTTTGTGTTTCATCTAGGATCTGCCAGTAAATCTTTATTTTGTCTTTAAAGGAGAACTATGAGGTGAGTGATTTTCACTCAGCCTCATAGTTCTAGCCGACCTGTGACAATGAAACTGTCACAGGTCGGCTCAGTAGATCGGGAAGTGAGCGAACACATACCGGCGCTCGCTCACTTCTCGATCCTTTGCCGGCAGACAGCCGTGGCAGCGGAGGGACTGGATTCCCCCCGCCCCTGCCTGATCGTCCAGAGCTGACTGGCGGAATGGACGGGGGAGGGGGCGGGTACAGCTGGCTCTGACTTTACATAGATAAGCAGAGCCAGCTGTCACTCACGCAGCAGGGTGGATCCAGACATAATTGTCCGGATCCGTTCCGTCTGCGGCGTCTCAGTATACCGCGAGCTACAACTCGCGGTAAACTGAGCTTTGGGTGACGGGAGGACGCTAGTTTGTATCCTCCTGTTAACCTTAGGAGAACTATGGGGTAAAGCCCTAACCCCATAGTTCTCCTTTAAGCCTCATTCACATGGGGCTAAATTGGGCGTACTCGCCTGTATCAGGCATTTCCCGGTAGAGACACTGTTTTTCCATATGGGAGGAAACGGCCGTACACTGTACACCTGAACCCATCCATGTGGGTTCGGGTGTCCGTACGCGGACACAGACAGGATCCATCCTGTCTGCATCTGAGCGCAGACAACTGGTCCCAAACGGATGTGCAGTTTGGGTGTACGTATGGCAGACTACAGCCGGGTCCTCCCATAGGGAAGAACAGGTTGCTACACGCAGCACCTGTCCCTTCCGGGAACGGCCCGATACAGGCGTGCACACTGCACAGATATGTATGCCCCGACTTAGCCCCGTGTGAATGAGGCCTAAAGACAAAATAAAGATTTTTTTGGCAGATCCTAGATGAAACCCAAAAATCTATTTTATAGACAAAATAATCAATCTGCATTCTATGGTAATCCAAAGTGTAGTAAGCTCTTTCATTGGTTTAACTGGGTAGTTTATATTTGATTAGTAGCAGTGTTTTACTGCATACGGCTGTTAATTCTAGTCCAAGCCTTGGGTGAGTTAACATAAAACAAAAACATGGTCACATGACAACAGCGAACCAATTACTATCCTCATAGCACCATGCTGATTGATTTTTTGCATGTCCTCCTTAGACCATGGAAGTCATTTGAGAGCATGTCCTACCGTAGGGAAGAAAAGGCTACTCCTGTCCTTCCCGGAAACGCAGTACCTGTTATTCCTGGGAATGGCCTAATACAGGCATGCACGCCACATGGACGTGTACACCCCAAGTTAGCCCCGTGTGGATGAGGCCCTAAAAGCAAAGAAACTGACAAAAGACTTAGTAAAAAGAAGAAAAAATGTATTTTGTATTTATTTTTGTGTTTTATATAAAGTATATATAATTTTTATTTTACAAATAAATATTTAATACAAGGTACACAAGCGAGAAAGGTGTTCCAAACATTGTCGCCTTTCTAAAAAAAGGGCCCAATGGAATCTCAGTATCTGGTCAATGTCTAAGCTCTGTAAGTTTCATTTGAACAGAGAGGGATAGAGGGGATGAATCATTCCTAAGACTGAATTTAAAAGCTGCAATCCAACCTTACCTTCAGTCCTGCACAATTGTACAGACTCCTCTCCTGGACTAAAATTGCTTACTATGACTGTACATGATGGGGTTCTCTGCAGCAAGTCAGACAGAACCCACCTCTAAAATGTAAATTTTGTTCCTTTCCTCATGCAAATTCGGACAACATTTCATGAATTTAGGCATTCGAATGCATCTGAATGTCTAAATTCCAATGAGGCAGAATGTAAACTAATCTGAATTTTTCTCTTAAAGGAATTTTCGGATCATCCAAATTTTGTTCAAAATGAAACTAAATCGGACACATGAATATTTTCTGGCCAATCAGAAAACCCCGTCCAAAACTAAAACGAAGTTCTGAAGGATCTGAATCTGAATAACGAAAGCAAATGGCATTCGGATCTGAAACCTGAAAGAAAGAAAAATCCAAAATGAAACAAAAGAAAGAAAACAGGATTACATGTCTACCCACCTGGCTGAAGGATGTCCATCATCATCCAGCACTTATTGTTCCTGGCACACCTCTCTTATTCATTAGAATTCAGTTCTTCCAATCATGGAGGCTTAGAATCACATATGTACGCTTTTCAAGGCAGTGTGCATGCTCTAGACATCCAGCCATCAAAGCATTTTGATATTTGCATAACTCCTCTCCAGAGCCAGCCCACTGCTTGTATCAGGGTTGAGGGCCTGTGAGAAAAGTAATGAGGCAAGGTGCTGTGATGTTTTCAGAAAGCTATGCACAACACTCTGCTGGTCCCTCCCACTAGCTATTAACTGCCTGCACTGCAGTCTGTGTATGGTCTATCTGTGTGCTATGATTGCATGTGCAGTGTGCCTGTGTGCTGTGGAGTGTGCAGTGTGTGCATGAATGTACAGTCTGACTGTGTGCAATGACTGGGTATGCAGTCTGTCTTTGTGTTGTGATTGAATATCTTAGCTGTCTGTGTGTTATGGCTAAGTGCTGTCTGCGTGTGTTCTGTGCATGTGCATTGTCTCTAATGTCAAGTGCCTTGTCTCTGAGTGCATGTATGAACTCTAAGTGCTGCGCACTGTACATTGTGTTGGCCCGCAGCTTTGAATTCTGGGCCATTAATCACTGATACTTGTGTACTCCAATGAGGGCAATGGGTGTCAATAAAGGGGGAGAGAAGCAGATACTCAAGTGAAGAATAAAATTGTTAAGGAGAATAAGTGAGTAGAGTGCAACACTGAAGAATAGAGCAGAGGGAAAGTAGTGCATGAGCCATACGGGGGAGGAAATCCCAAGAGCTGCTAAAAGGGGAACAAGGGCCAACTTGCACAAAAGTCGGGGAGGTGTGAATGTAACACTTAGAAAAAAGCAAAGAGGCTGACTGAGAATGCTCAATGAAGGTGTAAACTGGATAGATGCAAGCAGCATCCAGTGCCTGACAGGTAACAGGGAGTGCTCTCCTCTCATAGGAATTATAAAGGAATTATGGATTTGTGTACTAGAGAGGTCATCTCACTGCTGCCATGGATCCTGGGAAGTGAAGTATTTCAGCATGAGGCAGGATACCTGGGAAAGACCAATGTGTGTGTACCGGGGGTGGCATCTTACAGGTAGCCATGCTCTGTTCATCTAAATTCACCATTAGAGACAGAATGGGCAAGTAAGAAAGCAAACATGCCTTATAGGCTTTAATAATGTATAGGATAAACAATTCATCCCCACACAGCTACCTCCTCGTGTATCACTTGCCCCTCCCTTTTAGATTGTAAGCCCTCATGGGCAGGGCCCCCCTCCTTACCATATTGTCTTGAATTGTATTCTACCTCGGCTTATATTCGGGACGGCTTATACTCGAGTATATACGGTAATAAAAATAGTAATAATAATATAGCATTAAAACACACCCTAACAATGGATCTTGTTATAATAGATAGGATTTTGAAAATAGTAGTAATAATCACTAATAATAGTAGAGACATTTATGCAATCCAGTATAGCCTTGATAGTTTATTAATTTATCTTATAACAAATGGGCAAATACAACCTAAAATAACAATTGCAGGTTAATGCTTATGTTTTAAGAGGATATTGCTGGAGTTTCCAAACACTGTTTAAATTAAATTGAGAAAAGGTGTTGTAAATGCCAACCTTTTGCTATCAAAGCAATTACTTGTTTCTTGCTCTGGGAAAGGTCACAGGGTTCAAGACATCCTTCCCCCTCTGGAAGTAGAAGATATGTCACAAAAAGTTCTGTAAATAACCTAAACAAAAGTTGTAGCTGTGCTAAATGCATTTTAAAGTGAATTTACAGAGTTAGTTTCTTTTTTATGCAACCACATTTTTAGGAGCTTCACATAACAGCTCTAGCTGAGAAATTGGGGGTGATTTACTAACCTAAACACACGCACGCACTAGGTGTGTGTGATTTTTACACAGCAAAACGTATTTATCAACCAAAAAGTCTCTAAAAGCATATTTCCACTAATGCCATATATAGAAAAATCATGCACATGATGCATATATAATGCTGCTTCACAGTTTAGACAAAAATGGTTAGCTCATGCATTTACATTCCTGCATTCATCAACGCAAGCAACACAATGTAGAGCTAATTTACACAACATCGCCTTGCAATTCATGCAGGGCTTTGCACAACACACCTGCTGGGTGTGTACACACTACAAAGGTGTCTAGATTCCACCAATAGATCATGCTGGGAGGGAACACACTACAGAGGTGTATACTTGTTTGTGGCGTGTTTATAAGGTTAGTAAATCAATCCCATTGACTCAAATAGTGGGGGCAATAGATAACACACACATCAGAATAAGTCTAAAACTGCCCATACATCAAAATTTCATTTGTCAAAATTCATTTTCAGAATGCTCATTTATTTTCTAATATTAAAAGGGACCAGAGCATATATATATATTAATTTTGTTACACAGCACTTTACATAGTGTACATTCACATCAGTCCCTGCTCACAAGGAGCTTGCAATCTAAGGTCTCTATCTCAAATGCATACATATAAGGGTCAATTTAGACAGGAACTAATTAACCTACCAGCATGTCTTTGGAGTGTGAGAGGAAACCAGAGTACCAGGAGGAATCCCACACAAGTAAATGCATACTCCTTGCAGATAGTGACCTGGCCAGGATTCAAACCAGGGACCCCCAGTGCTGTAAGGCAGAAGCGCCAACCACTACGCCACTGTGCTGCTGTTTGTGATTTTATTTCACCAAAATGTTTAATGTGCAAACAGTGATATTGCTTAGGTATCGAAATGTCATTATTTTACATCTCTGATAGTTAAATTCTCTCATCTAGAACGATATTTGGATGTGCAACCTTGTCAGTGCCGTAAAACTGCTTGCCAAAATCTTTCCTGCTTGGAGCAGCACATTCATTCTACACTCTCATTCAATCCTATGGGGAGCTCTAGAGTACAAGCTTGTACTTCAAATCAATGAGAGCTCACTGACATAGATGCCATCCCCACCATTTCCTTTATAAAAATCATAGCCCTTTAGTCAGGCAGGAACGTGCAGTTTATTTTCCCCTTAGGCATTACTGGAGGTGTTCCTCAGTTTAGAGCAAGAGTTTGAGCCCAGTAGGAGACAGTAAGGTGCTATAAAAGTATACAGGGTGAAACAGCAACAGAGCTCCACGTACATGTGTCCGTTCAGGTCGCCATCCAGGCCTTGCCCTACAAGATAATTAATTCTTGAAATACGCCTGTCCTCACACTTCTGATCTTGACCCTGTCCCCCAACGTCCCCTATTGGACATACCTTGTTATAAGATCAAAAATGACCAATAGGGAAGCTCAGGAGTCCCTTAAGGAAACCTTTACTAATACTTTGTCATATGGTTATAAGTTGCCAGGTTGTGATAGATATATTTAATGTGGTGGACTTTGCAGAAGAAAGTTAGTGTGTAGAAAATTGATTCCTATCAGGTACAGATCATTAATTTACATTTACTAGCCCTTATACAACAGTGATTTATATGGAAATATACCAAAAACAGATAAGCATGATCTGAAGAGATTAAGCTACATAGGGTCAAGAAGAACATATATTTGTTTAACATCTGACAGTGAGCCATTCTGAGATCTCTAGTAAGCAGTTGTTATAAAAAAAAGTAACAATTGCATAATTAATAAGAGCAGGGCTTCTTTTTGCTTCATCAGAATGTTGAGTGTCTTCCTTTTTATTGCTTTGCTAAACATAAAACCAGTCTAGTGTACATTCATTAATGAATTGCAATTTGAAATTTATAGAGCTGAAAAGACAATATTGACTGGAAAAGCTATTAAATAAAATAACGGAATTTAAATATCCGAACAATATGCTTTATTTATTTTATTTATGACTTCAACTAATAGCTTGAATAAAGTAATTACTTCTATAAACATTAAAAAAGTCATTTTCAGTCAAAGTGAACCTGAAATAAGACAAATACTACTAAATTCCCATTGAAATGGGACATTGAATATCAGGCATTTTCAGGTGCCAGCAGGTCAGTTCATCATTCCTTGTGACCATCTTGGATGCCCCCAAACCCACTCTGACATGGACATTTTGATTAATTTAGTGACAATTCGATCCTATGTAGTGTTTTTATCCCATGTGTCTTGGAAGAGTATGAACTTTCCATAGGAATGAATAGATGCTGTGACACACATGTGTGGGAGGAACTGGACCCAAATTTGAAGATTTGAAGTGAAGTGAAGTCCACACACACTGGTGACTTAGTGGAACAAGGACAGGTAAGTAGGAGAGCTGTCAGGGAAATGAGAAGTGCTAAAGCCCAACAAGTATAACTTAATTAAAAGTGGAGATACATTAAAAAAAATCTTAACCTATAAAAAGCATCACCAGGCAGTTGAAGGAATTGAAGAAACTACTGTAGCACCCCCTTTCCTTCTTGAGGCTTTTAGGAATCCCCAGAGGTCAGATGGCCAGATATTTTATCTCAGGGTAGTAAGGATTTGAACAGATGGACACCAGTCACTTTTAAACAGTTGATAGGCCTACAAAAAGAAGGGTTAGGGTCATAGGACACCGCAAAAATACAGCACAGATCAAAGACTTCAAATACTGCTCCCAGTCATACAGAGGTGGACCTTGAAGCCAAGACACTCTGTATATTGGGATGGACTGAACAGCAACAGTAGTACTTATCTCACGTATGGGCCTCCAGACTTCTTACAAGTTCCAAACGCCTATATACAACTTCTCTGGACTCTTCTCCTGATACAAAAAAAGTTTGGGTATAATGAAACTTGAAGACTATGCAGGGTGGTTATGTTAAAAAAAACTGTACTATCAAACTGTTATTCCACTAGCCAATTTGTACAAATCTGAGGGTGTAAGCTTTTTAAAAAAAATATGTTTTCCTATAGCTTTTAAATCTGTTGTGGCTGCTACTCCCCACATTCGATTATGGCCTGTTACCGCTGGATAAAAAAATAAAAATTTTCTCTAGTTGTAATGGATAAGCAAAAACGAATATTACCACTTGCCCAAGAAGGGATTGCAAGCTAATGGATCTAATGGTCTCAAACATGGTAGCCATTTGGTAATATGTCAGTACAAAGAACCCATGCAGATGAGGTTCTGGTGATACTGGAACAATGGACCTAAATTCTGGATAGCAAGCATTAAGTATTTTACCACCATTCTGGTAACTTCACAAGCACTGCAAAAGTGTTTTATTTGAGCCTCATCTAGTTTTCATGATTAAAGCTGAACTGCAGCCAAAAATAACAAGATAGAAATGTATAGCCTATTAAATAATAAAATCACAAAACCAGCTTTTGCTGCAATATATAATTTAAACCCCAAAATACTGTTGTCTGCTGCTAGACGTCCTCTGTCTGATGGCTGGCATCATTCAACCCACTTAGTCTGAGGCCAGCAGCTCAGTGCTCATGTGCTCATGTGCTAACAAAGAACATGTACGTAGAAGTAGAGAGCATAGGGTTAAAAAATTAACTCATCACTCAGCTAATTGTTTTTTCACTGTGCAGTCACAGTTTTGGGCTGGACAAGACCATTTGTGTTACTTAACTGTAGCAGACAAAAATCAGGTCTCCTAATTGCCAGACAGGAATCTTCTGTTTGTAGCAGAACTGTGTGGATTTCAGAATTGGATGGACAGAAATAAAAGGCATTTGACTGCTATAATATCTTCCATTTATGTATTTCATCTGTGTCCTTATCTGTTTGCCTGGAGTTTAAGTAATTTGTAGCCTGGCATTGTTATTAAGTCTCCTTTCACTGCTATATTGTATTGTTCAAGATACAAATACTAAACAAAACAAATATAACTCTGTATTTCTGTACATTGCTTGTTTTAGTCCACTGATGTGTGCCAATTGCTGCCATGTATTATTAGTGTTGTGATTGGCAGCTTTTTCATTGTTATTCTCCTTCAGAATGAACCTTGTCAAGCTTATATGCAGCCACTTTTGTGATCAGTGTAGAGAAAATAGCAAATACAATTTAACCTGAGATAATAATTCTGATAATGGGAACAGGAGTATTCGAATTTGACAAAGTGACTTTCCTGTGTTGTGTGGATGGTTTCTGTTAACACAATAAAGACTTTCAAACTGTCAACATTTGCATTGATTTTAGTGTCTTAGAAGTGGATACATCAAATGTGAGCAGACTACAGTCTGTTGCTAGTAAAACGAGGATCCTGATTTTGATTGTCAAGCCAACATATGCATACAACATGCATTTAAACAGGTGGCAATGATTTTGGCACAACTGCTGAAATTCTCAACTCAGATTAAAAAGTGACTGTATCAAATAATCTTAAATAGGCTAAATGGTAAGGAAAACTGTAGTCATCTTTTATACTGGTAAATAGATTCTATGCAATCACCAGTCCTTGTGGGTGGGTATTTTATTATAAACGTAGGTGTACTAAATATGTACCTAACTTTTACTCATTATCCCCCCCCCCCCAAAAAAAAAAAAGAAGAAGCTGGAATGTTTTTTAAAGTGTATATATTGCCAAAACTGTATTAGTTTTAATTAGAGTAAGGAAGTGTTAACACCACTGTCAGTTGATTTATTTTGCTGTTCTTTTACCAGAGACACAACAGCAAGTGAGATTAAATCTCTCCAAAGTGAGGGAAAGTCCCTTATAGACAGTAGTCACTAGAACAACTGACCCTATGGGAAGAAAAATCATAAAATTTTGGATATACCATCTGCCAAATTTGCACAGTGAGTGCTGCTTTTTACCCCCTTTCGGCTGGCATCCCTCGAACAGCTAATCTACGTTGGACAATCTTCAGCAGCAGCCACTGTCAGAATGCAAAGGAAACACCGGGGTATTCCTCCATCCAAGCTCGTAAGCATGATGGAGGAATTTGTTCTATTGTTTTAGTTGAACAAAAAAAAGTTGAACAGTGTATGGCCAGCTTTAGGTCCAGTCTCACTCATAATGGCCATCAGGACAAATAGGGAGGGTTAATCCATCCAGATGGGACATAGCTGCAAAGATATTTTCACAGTACAAAAAAAGCCAGCACCATTGACTGAGCACTCTTCAACAAGGCACAAAAAGTACAGTGGGAGGAATTTTTCATAAGCAATAAAACCAGACAAGGGTTCTAATGGTTCCCCACACTATCCAAAACTAAAAAAACAAATGGCTTTAATGGCTTTAGAAACACCTTAGGAGGGATTTGTCTCCCCTTAGATCGCCTTTGGCTCTACCCCAAATTTTGAGCAAACAGTGCTGGGACAGAGCACAAAACATGTGTGTGTAGATCCTAAAATAGTTATTGGTATATTACTATTGTTATTATTTAATATTTCAAGCCTCAATGCTTTTGCAGTACATTCATGTTTTACATTTTTTTTAAATACATTGTTTGTTTATTTCACACACAACTGTTTGTTTTCCGAAAACATGACCAATTCCCCTCATGAAAATAAGGACATGTTAAATGCAACAAATCGCTAAATCTCCTTTCTGCCACAAAATGTCAATTTGAAACATTTTATTAGAAGACTGCAGGTGTTTTTCAATTAAAAAAACAAAAACAAAAAACATTTTAAAACAGACCTCTCTAGTACAGCTAATGGCAAAGATTTGTAAATGTATCAGTTATTTTAGCACTTTAGGAATCTGTTACTATGGAAACAATGGCTGTGCAAAAACATGAACCTATTCAAGGTAATGGGACCTCAGGGAATGCAGTGAAATAATTTCCAAACATTGCACACTTCAATCAATATAATGTATACAGCTAATTTGAAAATAATGTAAAATAACATTCAACAAAGACTGTGTGTTTGAAACAAAATCAATTTATCATTTGTTGATCACTGTTGCCTTAAAGTTAGAAAACACTTTATTACACATTGCATAAATAAAGGCACAATAATTGTTTTCAGCTTTCAAATGGACGTGAACTCAAAAAGGGGAAGATTTCTAACTTAAAAGGATCACGTAGAAATGTTAATTGTGCCTGAGCAGTAATCTAAAAAATCTTGTTTTTGTCGTGACTTCCTCTTGAAAAATAGCAGTGCACTTCCTGTGCCTTGAGCCACATAGTAGACATGTGCACAACAAAAAAATGTGTTTACAAACGAAACGAATGAAAACGAAAAACGTTTTCATTTGTTTCGTCAAAGGAAACAAATTTTTATGTTGTTTCGGATTATAAATATAAAAGATGGGGTCACGTCGGGTAACTAGACACCAAACATCTCAAACTTTAAAGATGCATGTGCCTGCGAAATTGCAAAAACCTACCATACCTAAAATTGGCCATAGGTGACGATTTAAAAGCTTTTACCACTCATCAATTTAGTGTTATCAATGATCAATGGCCCTAGAATTATTACTCACACTACGATGTTCACTGCGATATGTAACATGTGTGGCGTAATTGTTGTTTTTGCACGTAGGTGCACCTGACGCGTATTTATGTTTATAAGTGTGTGCACGGGGGGGGGGGCGGGGTACTTAAAACTTTTTTTGGGGTTTTACTTTTTTTTTTTTATGTTTATATGTGTGTGCACGGGGGGGGGGGCGGGGTACTTAAAACTTTTTTTGGTGTTTTAAATTTTTTTTTTATATGAGACTTTAATTTTTTTTTAACTTTTTTAACACTTAACTTGATTGCTATCACATAGGGATAAAAAGCATAGCTCAGCTTCACCAGCTTCTTCTCTGGCTAGCAGCCAGAGAAATGGCAGCTAAAGGCGGAAGAAATGTAATACACATCACTTCCGCCTTTAGAGAGAGAAGGAGGAGCGATCAGCAGTGGGGGAAATGCTGATCTCTCCTCCTTCTCTTTACTAGTAGCCGCTGTGCCGGTGTTCTCAGTTCCGGGCACCGGAGGGGGGACAGTGGTGCCTGGGATAACTAGCAGCACCAACAGGGAGAGGCAGAAGGGGGTCCGCACAGTGCAGGGTCATACAAGCAAAGCTGTAGAGCCGGACGAACACTTGCATGTAACAGCTGGTAACGACTGTTTACCTTCCCGACCGGATTCTGCCTAGCGGGTGCGCGCAAGGAGAAAAAAAATCACGTAAATGTACGTCCACCCGCCAGGAAGCATCCGCCGGCCAGCTTCGGCTTTCACCTCGGCTCAGTCGAGCTGAGGCATATGCCTTCGGCTCGACTGAGCCACTTGGCCAACTGCGGGAGCTGTACGGGCTATTGAGAATAGCCTGTACAGCAGCCCTTTGGTTCTACTGAACCAAAGGCGTCATGGGGACGAAGCTAGCCGAAGGATCAGCAGAAGGTACGGCTAGATCCTTCGGCAGCTTTGTGAATAACCCCATAAGTTATTCCCTTGGCAGGTGCTCCATAAAGCAGATGGTAAAGCAGATTCCTTCAGATGGCAAAAATGGCACGATTTCATTATTCACTCATAGTCAAGATAACAAAAGAATTCATAGTGTAAAACCGTTTATTACATAAAATTCTAAAAGCAAGTGCAATTTTCACTCAAATGTGCCTAATCTGGCATAAAAACATCTAACAAACTCCAAACATAGAACAACATCTAATCTCCAGTAAGATCCAAGCGGAAGTCAGCAGACCCCAGGCAGGGGTCACTAAAACTCCATCTTCATAAAGTTACTAAACGATTCAAAATACATTGGGCTGGAGCAAACGCAAGTAAAGACAAACAACTATCCCAAATTTTAAGAATTTCTGGGGACATCCCTTTATGTTGGTGAACCAATTTTGCCCTTTCCAAGAGAGAGTGAAGTGCAATTGAGAGAACAAGTTCAGCTTTTAAATATGAAACATTTTAGAATGACAGAGAAAATGTAAAGTAGCACCGCTTGACCCTAATTTGCAATTAATTCATGTTTCCTAATTAAAAAAAGTACAAAGTTAAAGAAGAACTATAGGAACAATTTTCTTAACCCTTCCAGTGGGACTACCCCCATACTGCAAGGGTTAGGTGCTTGTTTTTGTTTAGGTGGGATAATAAACCCGAAGCTCGGAGCGTGATGCAATTTTTAAAACGTTGATTATATTAGGTAAATGAATAAATGCCTAAAATGCACTGAAGAACTTTATTATGAGGTATATTTGTAAAGCAGTGACTGTGACACTCACCAAACATTCACAGAAGATGAATCATCCTGGTGCATGTTTTTTTTCAATTACAGTCATTTATTTATCTGCAGTGAATGTTTAATGAATGTTATATTAATTTCTTTATAAATATCCTCCTAATTAAATGTATATGATTACTATACCAAAATGTTATTTAACGGTTAAACATTTTCTAGGGGTTTTCCATAGTTCTTATTACTATAACTCTATAGGCAATAAATAGAAGATTTAAATATATTCCTAAAATTCTTGCCAACGTTTTCATCAGGTATCTGTGATTTGAGCAGGCACATTGCCCTATGTTTCATTACATTTGATGCGTAAGTGGAAAATGTACTACGCGATTTGAGTGGTTTATTAAGGTTCAGTGTTTTGCACTGCTGATTTGAAAAATACAAAATCTGGCAGACTTGTTATACACATTTTATGATTCACCCTAATGTCTCAACAAATGTTCGTCTACGCACTTTTACTACAGTGAGAATAACTCTTGTCAGTAAAATATTTTTTGAATGTTCAGGTTTCTGTACTCAGTTTCTTCTTATAAAATACTGTATATTGTAATTGCTTTCTCATTCTTGCATGAACAGCATATCTTATTTATTAAAAAATAGATGTGTTCCCAATAAAAAGAAAAATATGCACATTGGTATTTGGAATATGCAGTGCACTGCATCACCACTTTAACCTCTTCCCATCCGCAATGTGAATATTAACATTCCCCAGCAAGATGCCCTGTGATGTAAATACATTAATACACATTGCCCTTCAAGAGCTACCAGCCAATAGTATGCATGACTGCTGGCTCCCAACTCCAGATGTCACTGACACCTCAGGTTCCCACTGACAAACAGGAACCAATCCGAATGGTTCCTGATCATGTGATCACATTGTATGCTTTGCATGCAAGCTGAAGGCTTTATTGACAAGCTAAACCTTTAGACTGCAGTTAAACACTGCCACCTTCATAATTAAAATTACAGTATTAAAAAATATATATTTTCAATTAAAATAAAAATCTATAATAAAATAAAAAACACAGAGCAGGGTTTTTACATTATGCCAAATAAAAGCCTTATTCGTCCTTAAAAAATTTATTAATGTGTGCAAAGTAGTCATAAAGTTATTGTTCAGTTGTGGAACTTATGCTGGTGCTGTTAAATTTGGCCCGGCATCTAGACATCAAGAATCTCTATTCATACAAGCGTTAAATGAAAAATACAATTCCAAAAAGCACACATAAGTTAGTAAAGTCACCTTGTGGACTTTTATTTGTTTAGGAATTATGTCTTGAATAGTCTTTTCTTCTTTCAATAAATAGAGCTGAGTTGATTTGCTAGAGAAGCAGAAAATGTTCACTTCACAAAGCACTTAGTGAATAAAGTGAAACCTTGCTCAGTCTGAAAACCCATGATGGGCAGGGGAATTTTACAAACGCAGAATTCTGTCTACTTTTCTGGGTAAACATTATCTATTCCTATAGTAAATCAACCCCATAGACTGGGTATTCAGTGCATGTTGTGCAAACAAAGCAGAGACTGTCAAAGAACATGGCGGGAAATCCAAAGATGCCACTAAAACTGTAGGTAAGGGAAAGATTCCAATGGGGAAAACAGTTCTGGTGACAAGTGATTTTCCCTCACTTTGGAGGGATTCGCTCTAAATTATTGTAATGTCTCTAGGGTAGGTAGAGAAGCAAAGTAAACTCGGTCAGAAGTTTTAACCATACTCTACTATTTTCAGAACTAGCTAAATGTTCTGACTTTAGATATACTTTATGTCTAAACATGAAATGTTTTATCATTTGTAATGGCTTAACTATTTAGACCTCTAAATACAAGATTTGAACAATCTAATTACAGCTTAAGGTAACGCTTGAGGCCATTCCAAAGACATGACGCCAAATTGTGATTTATCATCAAGGTGGTGCATTAAAAGCCAACAATAATAGATATTACATCAATCAAGACCCGGGACTCTTTTCACCACCAAGAACACCAGTTAGCCCAGACAAAACTTGATTTTTACTTTTACAAGCCAACCACACTTGCTTGCATGCCTCCTGCAGAGTTAGGTGAAATGCCCCTTACCCCTCTATTAAACCCCAGTCTGGGCACCGATGTACATTATTTTTCTTTCCAAAGCTAGTTATCATTCTACAAGAAAACCCTGCCAACCTCAATAATTTCAGACCTATCTCCTTACTCCCATTCACCTCTAAACTACTAGAACGCCTTATCTACAACCGCCTGAGTTGCCACCTCGCTAATAACAACCTTTTGGACCCCTTTCAGTCCGGCTTTTGCCCTCAACACTCCACTGAAACCGCCCTCCTAAAACTCACCAATGACCTAATAACAGCTAAAAACAACGGCCACTATTCCTTACTCTTGCTATTAGACCTTTCTGCTGCTTTTGACACTGTTGACCATCTGCTGCTCCTCAAAAAACTCCACACGCTTGGCCTACAAGACTCTGCTCTCTCGTGGTTCTCCTCCTACTTATCTATGCGCTCCTTTAGTGTCACCTACAATTCTAACTCCTCCCCACCTCTTCCTCTTTCTGTAGGGGTCCCCCAAGGCTCTGTCCTTGGACCCCTTCTCTTCTCTATCTACACCTCCTCCCTTGGTCAACTAATAATCTCACATGGCTTCCAATCCCACGTGGACGAGAAATATATTTCAAATATATTTAGCAAATA